>NC_134268.1:67268194-67385694 GCF_031893055.1 Leptodactylus fuscus | reverse complement strand
GGCCGCAGTGGTGACATGGACTCACCAAAAGTTATGGTTCTTGGCGTGCCCATGTCAAATCTGAGGCCTAATTGTAGGCCTCAGTAGTGAACCCCATCATCTGACATCAAAAAGGAGTGCTGAACGCCATGAGGAGAAACTTTCACATTTAACCTTTCACTAGTCTATGAAGCACAGCTGAAATATAAACTTATCACGCCAGATTCTGGAAGTGGCGTCAATATCACACTACAAAATCACATGAAAATCATTATTAACTTGTAACAGAGATTTTTGTGCTGTTCAGTGGGAAAGTTTTCGACAAAATTTGTCAAAATTGGGGACCAATCCAAAGTTCTATATTTACCGTATTTTTCGGACTATAAGACGCACTTTTTTTCCCCCAAATTTGGGGGGAAAAGAAGGGTGCGTCTTATAGGCCGAATGTGGCGCCTGGCATCCGCTGTAATAGAGAGGCGGAAGCCGGCAAGTGATAGACGCCATTACAGGTGCCGGGGCCTGCGACATCGCTGCGCTCCTCTGCCCTGAATGAAGCCAGCAGCAGCTCCTCCGTCCCCCCGCCGCTGGCTTCATGCAGGGCAGGGCAGCGATGTCTCAGGCCCCGGCGTCTATCCCTCCCCGGCATCCGCCTCTCTAGTACAGCGGATGCCGGGTCTGCAGTCTGTATCAGCGGCCTCTTCTCCCCCGGGGCCGGTCCCCACCGGCCCCGTACCTGTAGAGTTGCAGGCCGGCTCCTGCGCGGCGGTATCGCAGGAGCCGACCTGTTCGGGTGACAGCCGGGAGCCTAATGAGGCTCCCCGGTCTGTCACTGCTGTATTAGTATTGCGGCTGGTCTCTATGACCAGCCGTAATACTAATACACAGAATGTCCCATAGACGGCAATACAGTTGTATTGCCGTCTATGGGACTTGCAATCAAGTGACCGCAGGTTCAAGCCCCCGGGGGGGGAATAAAATAGTTTAAAAAAAAATTAAATAAATAAAGCTTTAAAAATATAAAATAAAAATATGAAATAAATAAAAGTTATAAATCACCTCCTGTCCCTAGAATATATATATAAAAGTAGAAAATCATATATAATAAACCACCGGGTTTTTTTTTCAATAAAAGGTGATCTAAGCAATAGATATTCCCCAAAATGGTATAACTAAAAAGTACTTCTGGACCCGCAAAAAAAAAACACTCTATGCGTCCCCGTACAGCTGCAGGGTCACCTGTCAATGTGGCCTTGCAGCTGTTGCAAAACTACAACTTCCATATATTAAATATTTTACCAGTTTTTGCTTCAAATTTTTTTTTCCCTATTTTCCTCCTCTAAAACCTAGGTGCGTCTTATAGTCCAGTGCGTCTTATAGTCCGAAAAATACGGTAATAGATAGAAACTGAATCATAACTTTAACCCCTTAAGGATCAAGTCATAGTATTTTGATCTATATTTTTATTTGTTTTTGCATCAACACATTCAAAGCACCAGAGCTTTTTATTTTTTCATGAACTTATGGCCTAAAACAATACCAAATATGCATAGATTTATAAGGTTTCACAGTTTTTGCACAATAATTGCATATTTCATGAAAAAAAGTCTATATTATTGCATTGTAATAGTCTTATCTTTTTATATTTCTGTCAACGCAGCTTGTTTTTTGAGGCCATATTCTTATTAAAACCATTTTGATTTATATAAAAAACCAATTACACAATTGTTTTTTTACTTTTTTAAAAATATTGTTCACTGTGTGATTTAAACAATTTATTTTATATGTGTATTTTAAATTATTTATTTTATAAATGTGAACTTTTATTTGCAAACTTTAATCACATTCTGCAGGACTGTACAGAGGTGGCCATTGCTGACATCAGTTCCTGACTATCTAAATCTCATATTCACCTGCCAACATATTTTTTTGAAGTGTAGTAAATAATCAGATCTGATTATAATCTGATTACAATCAGAGTACACAGAGGAAACCCAAACATACACGAGAAGAACATACCTTTATTTGGATGTTGGTCAGATTCAAATCCAGATTCACTAAATGGGTTTTCCAAGATAACAAAAATTTGGCTGAAGGCAAAATCTGTGAAAAATATCCTCTGCACTGACTAGAGATGAGCGAGTAGTGTTCGATCGAGTAGGTGTTCGATAGAATACTACGGTATTCGAAATACTCGTACTCGATCGAACACTACTAGCTGTTCGAAGTTTAAGTTTCGATGCAGAACCAGCGTTGATTGGCAGAATGCTATATATTCTGCCAATCAACGCTGGTTCTTCTCTTACCTTTAGAAGTCTTCTCCCGATGCAGCGTCCCCGCGGCGTCTTCCGGCTGGAATTCACTCTGCCTAGGCATCCGGCCTAGGCAGAGCCGACTGAGCATGCGCGGGCATGCCCTCGCATGCGCAGTCGGCTCTGCGCAGGCGTCGGGCCGGGCCCCGATGCCTAGGCAGAGTGAATTCCAGCCGGAAGATGCCGCGGGGACGCTGCATCGGGAGAAGACTTCAAGGAGAATCCAGCCCGACCGTCACTCATGGACTTGGTAAGTATAATTTTATCGAATTTTGTGTACCCCTGAAACGAGCATTTCCCCTCATAGATTATAATGGGGTTCGAAATCCGTTCGAACAGTCGAACAGTGTGCGGCTGTTCGAATCGGATTTCGAACCTCGGACATTTTAGTGTTCGCTCATCTCTACTGACAACCTATCTGACAGTCTTTGTTTATTTTGAATGCTATGGGGATATGCCCCTTTATTAAAGGGGCTCTATCATTGGAATAACGTGTTATTTGATATTCATATGCCTGAATAGCTTTTAAAAAGGCTATTTAGGTGCTGCTACTCTTTTTTTAAAAGACCCCCCCACCCCGTTTTTATTACATACCGGTAAAACCAATATGTAAATAAGCCTGTCCGTGCACCCTGGGTGTTCCTCCAAGCCTGCGTGTACCCCTATGCCTCATACCTTCAAAGCTTGTACTCAAAGTTAGTCCTCCTCCTCTCTTCATGTAACCCCACCTCCAGCGTCTCTTATATCGCTCCTGTACATTGAAATGCTGGGCATGCACAGTAATGCTCCCTTCTGAGCGCTACTGCACATCCCCAAGCGCCATTTTCTTGTGGACAGTGGAAGAAAGCGTACAAGAAAATGGCTCTCGGGGATGTGCAGTAGCGCTCAATGTACAGGAGCGCTACAGCTATTTTTTAAAGGCTATTCAGGCATATGAATATCAAAAAACACGTTATTCCAATGATAGAGCCCCTTTAGCATGATCACTGCATTACTGAGGCTAGTGATTGGCTGCAATGATCATATGGTAAGAAGGGTTTGTCACTGCTGCAAAAAAGTAAACATACACATATATGCATGTATTTATCTCCTGCAAATTGCTGCAGCGTGATATCTCACAGGAGACAATATTTGGAAACCCCTTTGACCCTTCTTTAATTTTTTTACACAACACAGTCTAGTGATTGATTATTTAATGCTTTCCAGAATTTTCTGCGTACCAGAGAACTATAGCCTGGGGGCCTATGTCATACCCCTGGCTGCCATGACATATTCTGTTATTGTTAATAATTATGCACTGAGCAACCATTACATTAAAACCACCTAATGATAGTTAAGGTCTCATGTCCCCAAAACACCTCTGACCCATCAGGGCATAGACTCCACAAGATCTTTGAAGATGTCCTGTGGTATTTGCCACAATCGGAGTGGTAGGCTGAACATGTACATTGCCACTCCATTCGTCGATTCACTTCTGCTAGATGGGGATTTACTTGGAGTACCCCTTTAAGAAGTAGATGTAAAATACATTAAACACATCTTTGGAAAATGAAGAAATATTATTTTAAAATAAAAATGAATACATTTTCAATCTATTGAAACAAGTGGGATCTAAGTACAAAAAACCATTAAAATCATCAAAAATCTTCATGCAAGAACAGGAGAGCATAGATACTTTAAGGCATACCTGAAATTTTAAAACTTTTTTTTAATTTCATGCATCAATAGTGCTGGTGAGCTTTGTAGTATATTTTATAAAAGTAAAATGTCTGTTTATTCACTTATTTCCCTCCTTTTGCCCAAGATCAAATCCTTACACAGAAATCTGTTCAGCTTTAAGCAGCAGGCAATAGAAGGAAGGAGGAGGAGGCAGAAACATGGCAGAGGATAAGAGAGTCCTTTGCATTTTACATTGACAATATTATCCCACAACAGAGGTGGATTATCAGGTGATTTATTATCCAAATCTGTTATCAAAATAAAGCTGTAGATGGATTGATGTCTCTCTATGAGCTAGTTCACATGTAAATTACGTGTGGCTTATTTTGGTCCTGAAAAAAAAAAACGCTTCCTAATTAGGAAGCATTTTTTGGACCTTGCCGCACTTTGTGGAGCTTTTTTTTTGGAGCGTTTTTTTAATGACATATCCTTTTTTTTTCTTTTTTAAATGTAGATTGTGAGCCCACATAGAGCTCACAATGTACATTTTTTTCCCTATCAGTATTAGAGATGAGCGAACACTAAAATGTTCGAGGTTCGAAATTCGATTCGAACAGCCGCTCACTGTTCGAGTGTTCGAATGGGTTTCGAACCCCATTATAGTCTATGGGGAACATAAACTCGTTAAGGGGGAAACCCAAATTCGTGTCTGGAGGGTCAGCAAGTCCACTATGACACCCCAGGAAATGATACCAACACCCTGGAATGACACTGGGACAGCAGGGGAAGCATGTCTGGGGGCATAAAAGTCACTTTATTTCATGGAAATCCCTGTCAGTTTGCGATTTTCGCAAGCTAACTTTTCCCCATAGAAATGCATTGGCCAGTGCTGATTGGCCAGAGTACGGAACTCGACCAATCAGCGCTGGCTCTGCTGGAGGAGGCGGAGTCTAAGATCGCTCCACACCAGTCTCCATTCAGGTACGACCTTAGACTCCGCCTCCTCCGGCAGAGCCAGCGCTGATTGGCCGAAGGCTGGCCAATGCATTCCTATGCGAATGCAGAGACTTAGCAGTGCTGAGTCAGTTTTGCTCAACTACACATCTGATGCACACTCGGCACTGCTACATCAGATGTAGCAATCTGATGTAGCAGAGCCGAGGGTGCACTAGAACCCCTGTGCAAACTCAGTTCACGCTAATAGAATGCATTGGCCAGCGCTGATTGGCCAATGCATTCTATTAGCCCGATGAAGTAGAGCTGAATGTGTGTGCTAAGCACACACATTCAGCTCTACTTCATCGGGCTAATAGAATGCATTGGCCAGCGCTGATTGGCCAGAGTACGGAATTCGGCCAATCAGCGCTGGCTCTGCTGGAGGAGGCGGAGTCTAAGGTCGGACCTGAATGGAGACTGGTGTGGAGCGATCTTAGACTCCGCCTCCTCCAGCAGAGCCAGCGCTGATTGGCCGAATTCCGTACTCTGGCCAATCAGCGCTGGCCAATGCATTCTATTAGCCCGATGAAGTAGAGCTGAATGTGTGTGCTTAGCACACACATTCAGCTCTACTTCATCGGGCTAATAGAATGCATTGGCCAATCAGCGCTGGCCAATGCATTCTATTAGCTTGATGAAGCAGAGTGTGTACAAGGGTTCAAGCGCACCCTCGGCTCTGATGTAGCAGAGCCGAGGGTGCACAAGGGTTCAAGTGCACCCTTGGCTCTCCTACATCAGAGCCGAGGGTGCGCTTGAACCCTTGTGCAGCCTCGGCTCTGCTACATCAGAGCCGAGGGTGCGCTTGAACCCTTGTGCACACTCTGCTTCATCAAGCTAATAGAATGCATTGGCCAGCACTGATTGGCCAGAGTACGGAATTCGGCCAATCAGCGCTGGCCAATGCATCCCTATGGGAAAAAGTTTATCTCACAAAAATCATAATTACACACCCGATAGAGCCCCAAAAAGTTATTTTTAATAACATTCCCCCCTAAATAAAGGTTATCCCTAGCTATCCCTGCCTGTACAACTATCCCTGTCTCATAGTCACAAAGTTTACATTCTCATATGACCCGGATTTGAAATCCACTATTCGTCTAAAATGGAGGTCACCTGATTTCGGCAGCCAATGACTTTTTCCAATTTTTTTCAATGCCCCCGGTGTCGTAGTTCCTGTCCCACCTCCCCTGCGCTGTAATTGGTGCAAAAAAGGCGCCAGGGAAGGTGGGAGGGGAATCGAATTTTGGCGCACTTTACCACGCAGTGTTCGATTCGATTCGAACATGGCGAACACCCTGATATCCGATCGAACATGTGTTCGATAGAACACTGTTCGCTCATCTCTAATCAGTATGTCTTTGGAATATGGGATGGAAATTAGGAGATGTTTTTTGGACCTTGCCGCACTTTTTGGAGCTTTTTCTGGAGCGTTTTTTTAATGACATATCCTTTTTTTTTCTTTTTCAAATGTAGATTGTCAGCCCCACATAGAGCTCACAATGTACATTTTTTCCCTATCAGTATGTCTTTTTTGGAATATGGGATGGAAATCCATGCAAACACGGGGAGAACATACAAACTCCTTGCAGATGAATTTTTGCCCTTGGTGGGATTTGATCACCAGGACCCCAGCGCTGCAAGGCTGCAGTGCTAACCACTGAGCCACCGTGTGGCCCCCTTTTGGAGCGTTTATTTGTAAAAACCGCTTTAAAAAACGCCAGGCAGTTTTCCCCTCCCGTAAAGTGAATGGGCCGCAAAAAAACATGTCGCGTTGTTTTTCCACATGGTTTTTTGCAAATAACAGCGACGCATTTTCTTGCAAAAAAACTTGCGGAAAAAAAAACATGCATTTTTCACCACCCATTCACTTCTATTGCATTCTTCAGGCGGAAAACGCCTGAAGAAAGGTCATGTCGCTTCTTTTTTCTGCTAGCGGCGAAAAACTGCTAGCAGGAAAAAAAAAAAAGCTAGTGGCCTACATAGACCACTATTGTAATGAGGCAGATTTTGAGGCAAAATCTGCCATCAAAATCCGCCTCCTTGCCCCCGTGTGAACTAGCCCTATCTCCTCTGCCCCCCTTCTCCTCTTACTCTCTCCATAGCCTTCTTTGTAAACTGATATGTCCATACATGTGTGTATGGAAAGAGTCACTCAATGCAGTGAGTGTTAAAAGCAGAGACAAGAGAAGGCAAATAATTAAGTTGGCACATCCCCAGTGCATTAAAAGAAAAAATGCATATGTGGATGTACAAGGACTTAAACTTTATCTATACATGATAAGCCAACTGATATGTAAACTACTTTTTAAAATAAAGTATATTACATAGTATGTTACCTGCTCTATTAATTTCTGAAATAATAAAGTATAATGATGTGCTTCTACTAAATAAAGAGATTTTCAAGCTTTTTAACATTGATGTCCCACCCTAAAGGGATTTTCTGAGCAATATGTATTGAAAGAGTTAAGGGTGTAGTCTGGGAAGACCCAGCCAAGCAACTAAAGGGTGTTTGGTAAAGATTCACACCAGGGAGGTCAGCTGACTACTCGGGCCCAATAACAGTCTGAGTGTGAAGACTAGCAGTATGGCACCACACTGACAGAGTTGAACTGTCCAGACCGGACCTCCAAAGCAGATACTGTGCCACCCGTTGTTGTTGGCAAGGTGGGAGACTGGTAGCCAGTCTCCTGTATAGTCAGGGAAAAGTTTCCTTACATTTAAGTTAGTTTTCCCAGCTGAGAAGAATTTTGTTTTGTTTATCCTGTGGCTTTGCAAAAGCAGTGTATGCGTTACATGTGAATAAAGCCTGAACTTGTGTGCAATCCAGTGTCTGTGTCCCTGTTTCCTGCACTGCTACAAGCATCTACCTTAGCGATTCCCCACAATATATATTTTAAAAAAGGTCAGCTAGTGCTACTAAGTAGTTAATAAACCCCAATACCTTTAGTAGCTCCTGGCATTCTCTGCATTTGTTTACATGGGTAGCTCCCAGTTCTTTTTTCCTACAACTACCATGATGAATTGCTCTTGACTCAGAGCTGACTCACACTACATCCCCCTCTCACTCCCTCACACCCCCTCCCTGTTTCCCTAGCTAGCCCACTACTAACCTTTCCTTACTAACTAACTTATCCCACCCTGCACCTCATCATATTTACCTGTCTTCTTGTCCGGATCTTCTGGTTATGGGATATCACTTCCTTTTGTGCGGCATGCTCGTTCTCCTCTCAACACCTGCATAATAGAGCTGGAGACACTTTGTCTTTATTGTGCATGTGTGGGAGGCCAGCAGATGTTAAGAAGAGGAGGAGCCGGCCCCCCTGAAGGAAGTGATGTTCCGTGCCCAGAAGATCCGGACAGGAAGACAAGTAAGTATGATGGGGTAAGGGGGATAGTATTGGTGATGTTCCATTTCCAGAAACAGTGGAAAAGGTACATTACCTAAAAATGTACCTGGGGCAGTCACATTATCACTCTGGTGATCTGAATAAATATACATTTTTTTGTAAAGTAAGTTAGAAGTTAGGCAGGAGGGAGGGAGTTTAGCCTAGTGTAAAAGTATGATTTTATCCCAGACAACTCCTTTAAGATAGGCCATTCATTTTAAATTGGTGGATATCTGACTCCCCACCAATTATTTACATCATGTGCGTGCACAGCAGTGCTCAGAAGGCCACACGTTTCTAGCGACAACAGCAAGGATGCCGACATTCAAAACTCGACCATTCTAAAATTGATAATCTTAATCTAATAAGAATAGACCTTCAGTTAAAGAAAAAATAGATAAATCATCTAAATTGGTGATTTCATCAGTCTTCATTGTTCCAATACTAAGAAAGAACAAGCATATTCTTATCCATTGAGCAATACTGTATGTAAAAATGAGATGACAATGACACCAAACACATGACCAAGGTCATATAACAAGAAGTTATGCAACAGATGGTATGGCTTCAGCAGAGCACTGATCCCACATTATCAATGCTGCCTGGGATTACAAGCTTCAAATCAAAGAGACAGCACTCTGAATTCTTTCACTTGAGTCTATTTATTCCAGCCAGATGTGAACCATGACAAACATTAACAAGCCAAAACTGAAGAACTGCAACGTTTCAGGCCAAAACTGAAGAGCCTATTATAAGGGGAACAAGGCAACAATATTACCACATGCCAAGCAAAAAATAAATTGGAGTAAAGTCTCTTTCATTTTAAAGTTACTTGCTGTTCTCATTGAAGATTATAAAAGGCAGCTAGCCATACATCATACATATCTAAAGATCCTGTGCTACTTTCCTTGGTGTAAATATGTGGGTTTACAAGTGCTAAAAAAGTGGAAGTTGTCCAAAGTCTGCAAAAGAACAATGGCATGCTCTGGAAAGTTGTTGGGAAAATCTAAACAACTGAATTCTCTATAAAACTGCATGATAGTATGGTGAAAAGACACACGCAAATGGTGGTTACACCAAAGGTTTTTATTATTATTATTATTATTATTATTATTATTATTACAGTTTACATTTCTTTGGAGTAATAATTTATATTTAGAAACCTATATTACAAGTTAAACCTGTTAAAAATTTAAAAGATATACCCATGTGGAACATTTCTGTCATGAATAGGTGTCCAATAGATGAGAGTCCTAACTCTGAGACTCACATCTATCTTGAGAACGTGCATCCCTGACCATGACTGCAGAAGGGTAAGTTGTGCACACATAATGGTATTTTCCATTGACTTTTATGGGTCTTCCGAGAATAGTTGAACCTCTTTACTTGGGCATCAGATGCGTCATGTGACCAGCATTCAAACTCTTCAACTGACATAGTATGGACAGGGAGTCAGTTTGTACATTCAGTACTGTGAGTCTCAAACATACAGAAAGTCACACCAGATTTCCAAAATAAAGAACTGGAATGTAAGCCTTGGACTGATTGAGGGTCATATGACAAAGCAGAAGAGTAGAAGCGAGTGGGTAACTCACAAATACAGCCTTTGGTAAGAAGATTATCTCCACTTCAGTATTTTTCATGTATTTTTCTAACAGGACAGATATTAAGAATTTTTATGGTAGTGCTACTTTAAAGTATACCTAAAACTTTAAGTAACATTGCCCCAGACACATCACCAATTCATCTTTCTACTATACTGTGTCAGCCAATGTTATCTCTTCATTGTCCCCCTGATCTCCTGAAGTAAGCGCCACACCACTGTTACTCTTACACAGTCCTCATGAGACATAAAGAGAATATTTATTTTTATTCATTCGTTTTTCTGTAATATGAGACAAAGTGGGATTCAAGGAAAGGAGGAGATAAAGGGAGGAAATGCTGAGATATTTTTGATCTTTTTGATTTTTTATCATTTTTTAAAGTATTTTATGTGTCTACGGTAGTATACCTTTAAAAGCCGCCCGTCATGGACCATGATGAGGCTGGGATGTAAGAACGTCTCTGCTACAGTTTCAGAGCACAACCATAATTAAATGGCTGATTGGAAAAGTATGCAGACAACAGACTAGGACCAGCTTGAAGGATCAGCTCCCATTCAGTGTGTATACACCATTCAGAGACAAATGCAAATCCAAACGATGTTTCTTTCTTCACTCAGTATAGTCATGAATTGTAAATATGCATGTACGCATTTTCACCCCACTAACTAGCTGTATATTCTATATGGAGATGATAGGTGCACTGATGATAATGTGCATGCAGTATTTACATTTGCAGTGCCTATGTTTTAATGCATTACAAAATAGTTCATGAAACTTATTTATCCACATCTCATATTCTTTTGTAGAAAAATTTCATTTGCTTTCTTATTTGAGGCGTAGAAAACAAAGAGAAAGCTCAGTAAAACTAGACATAATGCTTCTAAATAGCTGTTTAGTTACAAGTAAAGGCAATGAACACTGTTGTAGCCATCGGTTGTAGCCATTTTGTCTTGCAGTATATCTGAAATAACACAAATTAAAGGGGCTCATCAATGGGAAAGTCATTTTTAGCTAAGTACATACTTGCATAGCCTTAAGAAAGGCTATTTCACACATATCTTTTGTATGTAGATCACCTCAGTAGTTTTTTAATAAGTCCATTTTTATTCATTTGCTAAGTAGCCTTCTCCGTGCACTCTATATTGTATGAGAGCAGAGAGATTACTGTGTTGATGACTCATCTCCCTGCTCTCATACACATAGAGAATAGCAGAGAGGATGCACACAGACACTTCCGGGTGCACGGAGAAGGCTAATTAGCATATGACTTTTTTAAAAAAAAAAAAACTGATTTATTCAAAAACTACTGAGGTGATTTACATACAAAAGGTAGGTGTGGAATAGCTTTTCTAAAGACTATGCAAGTATGTGCTTAGCTAAAAATGACTTTTCCCAATGACAGAGCCCCTTTAAGAAAAATGAGCAAAAAGTACCCTACTGCTTTGTGTTTATAGCTCCTATCTAGATCTATGAGGCTCCATGGTTACAGACTACAAATAAACTCTTATGTACTGTAGTCTTATCTTGCAGTCACACTGCCTTCTAGATGGATTTAGCTGACGCTAGGTTTACACCTATGTTCGGGTTTGGGCAGCCCCCGAATGGAAACCTATTCCAAAATCAGTTACCCTCGGAAAACCACGGACCACCCAGTGGACCCCACTATATGCGGTGAGAGAAGTCCTGTTTGCAGAACTTAAGCGGAATGGAGAAAGAAGTCCCCGAGTGGAGACAGGGTGCAGGTGTGAGCCTATCCTAACCCGTTTTCATTAGATTAACAAGACGTAACGGACATAGGCATATAGGATGATATTACACAGGATTTGTTTGTATCTTGTTACCATGAAGTCTCATATATCTGCACAGTAAGTTTACACCAAAAATATATTTTTTGGCATTGCCAATAGAGAAGTGACAAAGACCCAGACATACTCTATAAGGGTGAATTCACACTACATAAACGGCAGCTTATTCTGAACGTAAAACACGTTCAGAATCAGCGGCGTATAAAGCAGTTCTCATTCATTTCTATGGGAGCCGGCATACGAGCGCTCCCCATAGAAATGAATAGGCTGCTTTTTTCACTACGAGCACTCCCATTGAAGTGAATGGAAAGTGCCGGCGTATACGGCTCGGCATGAGCAGAGCTAGCCGTACACGCGAGCACTTTCCATTCACTTCAATGGGAGTGCTCGTAGTGAAAAAGCAGCCCATTCATTTCTATGGGGAGCGCTCGTATGCCGGCTCCCATAGAAATGAATGGGAACTGCATAATACGCCGCTGATTCTGAACGTGTTTTACATTCAGAATAAGCTGCCGTTTACGTAGTGTGAATTCACCCTAAGTTCATCTCTGCCTCTAAGCTCATTGCTTATTAGACATATAATTTTATTTTGCTATTGCAGAGCATGAAGTCATTTCAATAGAATGTTCTATATGAGCAAATAAGATAACGTACCACAGTAATTGCCTCAGAAAAGTAATTAATATTTCCCTTTACTTACATAATATGTTTTTAAGTATGTAAAGTAAAGGAATGTGTATTCAGAGAAATTAATCCACCATGTAAAATGATGGTGACCTTGCAAATGCTGTACTTTCACAGTTTTCTTTGCAGTGTACCATGTATAGTTTTGCATGCAGCCTTCTAGTGCGGTGTGAAATGTGCACATTTCTTAATAGAGCAACAATTAGTAATAATCGAAGTTCCCATGCTGGCCTGTTTGCTGGGAGGGCAAGACACTGCAGCTGTTTCGGGCTCAAGTATACTTCTTCATCTGAATCTGCATCTCCAAGGTAACAACATGAAACAAATCAATAATAGTGAATGTTAGCTTCTAATTAGGCGCTCTTAGGTTATTAGTAGAGGAAAAACATGGTCAAGCCAGGAATGCATTTCTTATACAATGGCTACAAACCTTGTAATAATGTATATATTATAATAGTGACAAATGGCTGATAATGTAATAGGCTGTAGAGAAAACATAAATAAATTATTTCAATACAGTTCTAGCACTACCTATAGATTTAGTTTTACATATAGGTGCTGCTAACATTTGAGCTGTGGTTTTGCAGCAGTATTTTTTATGCATGAACCATTTGACACAGATGTGAATATAACCTTTGCTTTCCTATAAATGTAGTAAAAAAAAAATCTAGTGGCGATTGAAACTGTGGTGCTCTTTAAGGTTCATGGAACATTGACAACAAATTTAGTAGCATCCTGTTGTTATGGATAGTGCACAAGAAACAAGCTTCAGACATCACATGTAGATAAGCTACTGTAGTTTTAGTTAGATTGCAAGCTCTTCTGCCTGTGCCACGCAGTTTGACCCTTCTCTAATCTTTTCATTCTCATGACAGTTCTTCTTATCTCGGTTTTTCCTTCCACAGTATATTTGCCTGAGGCTATGTAACATATGGGGATTCATGGTTGCCCCCCAGGCCCTAACAGTTTCTGTCGCTGCGATTCCTTGGCTAAATCTGTGGAAAAAATCATTTATTTCATGTGCCAGGATTCAAACAAACAAGATGTTCCTCTTTCCTGAGGAATACACACAGCACAATAAGCAGTGAAGTCAGCCCTAGGAATGAGCAAGCCTATTATATTTAATATGAAAGAGCCGATATTGATTTCATTAATCCAGTTAGGGAGAAATTGGACAATAATTAAGTAGCCCAAGCTGGTAAAGCTAAACAGCATGACAACTGATAATCTTTGCAAATATTTGGTAAAATACTGCACTTATTTAGTTTTTAGTATGTTTTTCTTTGCATTATTCATATATATGTTCTATATACCATTTAAATCCAAAAATTGAAAAGTTGCCACAAGAAAAACTCTGTAAATTTTAGTAGAAACGCAGTCTTTTTTGCTGTTGCGGAAAATTAACGGAAAAAAAATGCTGCATCTTACAATACCAGCAAAATGAATGAGATTTAATTTAATCCATATATTACAGGAAAAAAAAAGCTGCGGAAAAACTGCATTGTCAAAAATACATGTTTGTCAAACATGCAGAATATTAATTTTACCAGCGGAATTGTGAAACCTTTTCTCAAGACCAATAGATAAACCATCTCTGAAGTGGATAAAGGAGATGAAAGTTTATTTAGAAGTGAGATTACAGCAAAAATAGTATTATAGATTGAGATAATAAATAATACAAAGAGATTTAGCTATGTAGACCTTTGATAGCGCAGAGAAATACAACACATCCCAAGTCATCACAGAATCCTCTTACCCCTCATACCTTTGGTAATCCATTCGGGGAGTCTGTATGGGGACCCCCCCCCCCCGAACGGAATACCAAACGCATTGGCAAGCGGTGTGCAGTGAAAGCACAAGGACCCCATAGCGTATAATGAGGTCCGTGTGCTCTCTGCGCCGTGTCCACATGTGAACATGTGGACAGAAAAGTACTTCATGATCTACTTTCCTGTCTGCATGAGTCATGCGGAGATCTCGTGGCATTATAGTCTATGGGGTTCGTGTGCTTTCACTGCACACCGCTTGCCAATGCGTTCAGTAGTCTGTTTGGGGGTCCCCATGCGGACTCCCCGAACAGACTACCAAATGCAGATGTGAACCAAGAGTAAGGGTACATTCAGACGATGCAGGTGCAACACGAGTGTGAAAAACGTCCATTTCTCACGGCCGTCTTGCACCCGAGGGGCGGGTCATGTTTATAGTCCCCATTTACTATCAGTGAAATTAATGCTGCCTTGTGACATTAAAAAATGGACATTACACAGCTAGCTTTCACTGTCATATGCATCTAGCCTAAGGCTGAGGCCACACATTGTAAAAATGCAGTGTTTTTGGCTATTGTGGACATACAATCGAAGATAAATACTGTATTTCACAGTTCTAGCACTGTGAATGACTTTTTGTGTCATCTCCTCTAGGGAAAAAAATGCAGCATGTTAGTTTTACCTGCAAAACTCTGTGTTTTTCCTATAGTTGGAGGAGGTTGAAATAAATATGCAGTTAAAAACTCAAGCATTATTGTCATTGTGTTTCTGCTGTATTTTTTCCTTTAGTGTCTTTTTTTAGCTGTGTTTTACTCCATGTGGTGTAAGCCGATAACACTAGTACTCATTTAAGATATTTATTCATTCAAAAATGCAGCGTTTTACGGTATCTGCAAAGTGGATCGGATTCTGGCTAATCCACACATTGCAGAAAAACCCACAGAGGAAACACTGGTAGCATGTCAATAATACCCACGGAAACGCTAGGTGTAATAGGGGCAGAAAGTCCGCAGAGGAAAACTCTGTGGACTTTCTATAAAAACATTTCAGTAAAAAAATTGTGTTTCTGCTACAGTCTTTTCCATAGCAATTTTTTTTAGGTGTGCTTCACTATGTGGGGCCTTAGCCTTAAAGAGGACCTTTCATGGTTTGGGGCATAGGCAGTTCCATATACTGCTGGAATGCCGACAGTGCGCTGAATTCAGCGCACTGTCGACTTTCCCGATCTGTGCTCCGGGTAAAGATATTGGTCCTGGTACCGTAGCGCTTTACAGTCAGAAGGGCGTTCCTGACAGTCAGTCAGGTACATCCTTCTTCACAGCAGCGCCTATCGCGCTGTAGAGTGTGAGCGGGGAGGAACGCCCTCTACCTCTGCTCACAGTGCTCATCCATAGACGAGTATTATTAGGATTCAGCGCACTGTCGGCTTTCCAGCAGTACATAGAACTGCCTGTGCCCCAAACCATGAAAGGTCCTCTTTAATCTGCTAGAACAGCTCCAAGACAATTAACTACAGATAGCAGTATAATATGTACAAGCAACAGAAAGTCCTTTAAAGATAAAAAAAAGTAATATATAAAATCTGGCTTCGATATCAATGAGCAAACTTTATTATAAAACAATTTCGCCACAAATTTGCAGTCAGGAAAAGTAATTTAACACACAATATTTAATACTAAATAAAGCTGCGTATTCCTGTCCTCCTATAATACACAGTGTTTGCCACATGTATTTATGTACTATATCAAACATTCAATATAAGTTCTTTTCTTCCCAGTACAATTCATTTCCTATACTGGTAATATTAAAGAGAATAGCACAGTCTATAGGATCTCTTTTAGCAAACAGGGGGTTAAGCCTAGAAGAATAAATGGATCACAGTTTATTTTGACCTCTGGTGCAATATGCCAGATATAAAACCTTTGAGAACAAAGGTAGAGAGGCAACAAATCAATTAGATCATTAAATCATGCAGAACAAGGCCAGAAATTCAGCCGGTATCACACAGTGCACGAGACACCATATTGAGATGTATATATACAATGATCAGTGAAAAAGCAAATGAAAATATAGATATTATAATATAGTGTTACTGTTGATTTTCAGCATTGAAATAACTGGAAAATCTCAGGACTAAAACACTTCAAAGCTGTAGCATCCGTTTATAACATTCATAATATAATACATATATAAAGAGAATATATCAAATCGGCTTTAATACAGATTAGTGTAATATTATCGCACATGTTATAAATGCAGTTTAGTGCAAAACTGTTCATTTTTGTAGGTAATCGTATAGACTATGATAGAGGTAGTTATGGATAGATAGATAAATAGATAGATAGATGGATGGATAGATAGAATGGCAACAATCTGACCACTGTGTCAATTGCATTAGTCAATATAACAAGAATATTAAGTTTAGAGTGTAGACACTTTTGCTTGGTTCAGTGACATCATTGCTTCCTTCTTAATATGATCGTGATCTGTTTGATATATCTGGTATGATGTCATATGATCAATTTGTATATCACCATTGGCAGATATTAAGTTAACCAGAAAAGCAAGTCATTGTCTAATAATTTGTATACTAAAAATGCCTTGAAAAGAAATAAAGCAGTGTGAACAGAACTTCACAAAAATCGGTGTGTAATACAAGTATACCAGGCATAATTATATGTCTATCCTAATATTAAGAATACATTATAATTTAAGGGCAGACTAGTTTGACCATGTCTGCCATTAATCTTCTCATTTCTGGAGTAAAAAATATAAGGTAAATGTAATCAACAAAGTAATGATCAGTAAATAATGCTAGACACTTTACATAAATAAAAGAAGAAAGGGGAAATTGGGGGGGGGGCTGAAAAACAAGCAAAACAAAACCATAAAAATCCAAACTAAAGTAAAAGAAATTGGATGCATTTGCTAGATTTAGTATCTATTAATCCCATAACTTTGTATTTTTTCCATTCACAGGACCATATGAGGGCTTAATGTTTGTGGGACAGATTGTTCTTCATAATGGTACCATTTATTATTCTGTGTCATGTACTGGGAAACAGGAAAAAAAATTCAAAATGGGGTTGAATTAGAGAAAGAATGGATTTGTGTGACTTTCATACAGGCTTCATTTTTACAGCATTCACTGTGCAGTCAAAATGACGTCGCCTATATTCTATCCAAAGCTTTGTAAAAAAATATTTTTTTCTTAAAGTTGTCATATTCTGACACCTGTAAATATTTTTTATATGGGCTGCTTTTTACCATTCATTTCTATGGGGAGCGCGCGTATGCCGGCTCCCATAGAAAGCAATGGGACCTGCTTTAAATGCTGCTGATTCCGAACGTTTACACGTTCCGAATCAGCCACAGTATCCTCCGTGTGAAGGGGCCCTGAGAATGCTGCATTTTTCATAGGGGCGTTCACAATACCGTTGTTAATGTCCGTTGCAGTCTTCCATCATAGGATGACAGCGACAGCCAATAAACTGTTGCAGAGAATAGTCACAGATGAATTCTTTTTCCATTCCCACTGACTAATGTAAACAGTCTGTGACCATTCTCTGAAACAGTTTAATGTCTGTTGCTGTCACCCTAATGAAAGACAGCAATGGACATTAACAATGGTACTGTGAACGCCCACTTACTTATTTAATTTCTACAGTCATGTTTTTTTCAGTCAACATAGCCATTTGAGAGAATATGTGGAGTTGCATTTTTTTAGCTGCACCATTTTGGTGTCCATATAACTTATTGATTAAGTTTTATTATTTCTTTATGGGAGGGTTTAAAAACAGCAACAATTCAGCGATTGTTTTTTATGGGGTGGAATTATTGGGACTGGGAATTCATAATCAGTTTTAATAAAGGCCCTGACTGGCGCAAGACATCCCTGGTTTACGAAGATGCTTCGGCATCTTCATAAATCAGTCACACACCAGTGTACCAGAATGAAGATCTATGCTAGTTTAGAACTGGCATAGATTTCAGGTATAACTGACCTCAAAAAACTGGCGTGAGTTATAATTAATGTGTTACAGAAAGTGGCGAGCGAGGCACAGAATGAGGGACGTGTCTCATCTTTGGCACAAGAGTAGGCCTTCAACCAAAGATTTGACACATCTTCAGCCCACTAAACTTGAAAACTGACATATAGAGGTAGATAACTTCCCTCCATGTGTTGTACCCTTTGCAATGCCATATAAATAAAGTGGTAGCCTTATTCTGCAGATCAGTATAATTACAATATGACGAGTCTTACCCTTGGTTCACATCTGCGTTTGGTAATCCATTATAGTCTATGGGGTCCGTGTGCTTTCACTGCACACCGCTTGCAAATGCGTTCGGTAGTCCCCTATGCTCCCCAATATGAACAGATATGAACGAGGCCTTACTCCTATTGTTTGATATATTCAATATTTTGTTACATTCTTCTAATACTGTCTGTTCATATGCTGTCTGATTTGTAAAGTGTTGTGGAATATGCAGGCACTATATAAATAATATTATTATTAATGCAATAGCAAATTTATATTTTTTATGTTTTACATTATTTTACCCAATAAAATCACTTTCATAAAAAGAAAAAAAAAATTTTGTGCTGTCACTTTCTGGTAGCCATATTTTTTTTTTTATTTTCCTGTCAATGGAGTTGTTTGGGCTTGTTTCTTGCAAGACAAGCTGTCATTTTTACTGGTACTATTCGGGGACTGTTTATTCTATTTGTTTTCAAGGCAGAATGAACAATAACTATTCTAAAATGTAGTTGCATACTTTTTTCATGGCATCTGACACAGGGTATAAGTGACAGGATAATTTTATTCTCTGGGTCAGTATGATTGCCACAATACACAATTTAGAAATGTTTTTTTTTGTGTTGTATGTTTCTCCTCTCCTTGACAATCTTTTAAGCTGAATTATTGCCAAGTAAAAGGCCAACTTTAATCTAGTTATAAATTAGCCAAAAAGATAATCTAGGATAGGAGTGAAAGAGGCCATTATTGTAACACTTGATGGCAGAAATCAAATAAAGCGTTATTTAAATCCAGTAGATAAAAAAATAAATCATTATCAAATTATATATAACCTTTAGACCAGTAACTAAAAATATCATTTGTACAAACTCGTAGTTTCATCTCTCCCCATCAGTTATGACAGTCCAGGAGAAGAACTGGAAGAAGTTCATTGAGTTCCATAGACAATGCAATAAATGCATGTTTTAAGCACTACTATTCCCAGGTTCCAAGTTCTCTCCAACAAGTTCCTGCAGTATAACCATGAGAAGACTGTTACATGTGGGGAAACAGACGGATAGGCAGAAATCTCTAGACTTTGATATGGGTGCAAATTTCCTGATGGGAATGATTGTTGTACAATACAATCCCTGGTTGTACTGCCATCAACAGAAGATATTACAGCACTCCATTCTTTTTATGAATGCAAATGTTTGGATTCACAAGATGATAGAGCTGCTCAGTATATGTAACCAGCCTTGAGTATATGATACAACATTTTGGGGTTTATGCCCTTCATTAGGCTTATTCTGTATAAAATAAGTATATACTACAAAAGTATTGGCACCCCTGCAATTCTGTCAGATAATACTCGTTTTCTTCCAGAAAATGATTGCAATCACAAATTCTTTGGTATTATTATCTTCATTTAATTTGTCTTCAATGGAAAACCACAAAAAGAATTGTTAAAAAGCCAAGTTGGATATAATTCAACACCAAACATAAAAAAGGGTGTGGACAAAAGTATTGGCACTGTTTGAAAAATCATGTGATGCTTCTCCAATTTGTGTAATTAACAGTACCTGTTACTTACCTGAGGCACCTAACAGGTGGTGGCAATAACTAAATCACACTTGCAGCCAGTTGAAATGGATTAAAGTTGACTCAACCTCTGTCCTGTGTTTTTGTGTGTACCACATTGAGCATGGAGAAAAGAAAGAAGACCAAAGAACTGTCTGAGGACTTGAGAAGCAAAATTGTGAGGAAGCATGAGCAATCTCAAGGCTACAAGTCCATCTCCAAAGACCTGAATGTTCCTGTGTCTACCGTGCGCAGTGTCATCAAGAATTTTAAAGCCCATGGCACTGTGGCTAACCTCCCTAGATGTGGACGGAAAAGAAAAATTGACAAGAGATTTTAATGCAAGATTGTGCGGATGGTGGATAAAGAACCTCAACTAACATCCTAACAAGTTCAAGCTGCCCTGCAGTCCGAGGGTACAACAGTGTCAACCCGTACTATCCGTCGGCGTCTGAATGAAAAGGGACTGTATGGTAGGATACCCAGGAAGACCCCACTTCTTACCCAGAGACCTAAAAAAGCCAGGCTGGAGTTTGCCAAAACTTGCCTGAGAAAGCCAAAAACATTTTGGAAGAATGTTCTCTGGTCAGATGAGACAAAAGTAGAGATTTTTGGGAAAAGGCGTCAACATAGTGTTTACAGGGAAAAAAAAAGAGGCCTTCAAAGAAAGAACATGGTCCCTACAGTCAAACATGGCGGTTGCTTTGCCGCCTCTGGCACTGGACTGCTTGACCATGTGCATGGCATTATGAAGTCTGAAGACTACCAACAAATTTTGCAGCATAATGTAGGGCCCAGTGTGAGAAAGCTGGGTCTCTCTCAGAGGTCGTGGGTCTTCCAGCAGAACAATGACCCAAAACACACTTCAAAAAGCACTAGAAAATGGTTTGAGAGAAAGCCCTGGAGACTTCTAAAGTAGCCAGCAATGAGTCCAGGCCTGAATCCCATAGAACACCTGTGGGGGAGAGATCTCAAAATGGCAGTTTGGAGAAGGCCCCCTTCAAATCTCAGGGACCTATAGCAGTTTGCCAAAGAAGAATGGTCTAAAATTCCAGCAGAGCCTTGTAAGAAACTCATTGATGGTTACCGGAAGCGGTTGTTCGCAGTTATTTTGTCTAAAGGTTGTGCTACCAAGTATTAGGCTGAGGGTGCTAATACTTTTGTCCGGCCCATTTTGGGAGTTTTGCGTAAAATGATCAATGATTTGACTTTTTTTTTCATTCTCTTTTGTGTTTTTTTCATTGCAAGCAAAATAAATGAAGATATTAATACCAAAGGGTTTGTGCTTGCAATCATTTTCTGGAAGAAACTGAGTATTATCTGACAGAATTGCAGGGGTGCCAATACTTTTGGCCAACACTGTACAGAAGACAAAGACTTTCTGGGTCTTGATAAAGTACCAGGGTGAAGAGAGGACAGAACCATTTAAAGGTTCTAACTATAATAAAAAGGCAGATACTTTATCAATTCTTACATTGTTCCCAAAATGTGTTCCTACCATTATTAATACATTATTACCCACATTAAATTTGTTACGTTCTTGAGCATATGAGTTTTTGTTGACTAACACCAATATACTAGGATTGGCTAAATTGTGATAAAGTTACAGTATTCTGTCAAAGTAATGTCAGTAAATTTACTATCAGTGATTACCTATGAAAATAGTTTTTTTTTCTACACACTCTAGAGCTTTTACAAACTAATAGGTCACACACAAATAAATACATTAATACATTTATGGCAACATCCGAATCTATTTATTTCAATATACATTTAGTGGGGAAAATACAGAGAGATGTGCAATCTCACCTTCAAGTATGTCCTGGGATTGTAGAGACTGTAAATACTGCAGAGCCGAGATGCACTTGTGTCTGTGAGAGCTTCCTAATTATCATAAACTTAATTTTGTCTCTTAATTTCTAGAGCCTTCCTCTGTTGAAATATGTTTGCGTCTTGCCAACAGGAATACTTAACCCTTTATATGTAAACTTTTGTTATGTGCTTTCTTACAATATCATGAAAAGAAATATTATGATATAATAATAAATTATATGATATAAATTATAGGATGTTTTTATGTAGATCGTGAGCCCTATATAGGGATTACAATGTACATTTTTTTCACTATCAGTATGTCTTTGTAGAATGGAGGAAATCCATGCAAACACGGGGAGAACATACAAACTCCTTGCAGATGTCATTCCTGGTGGGATTTGAACCCAGGACTCCAAGGCTGCAGTGCTAATCACTGAGCCACCATGTTGCCCCTACATTATAGATTATTATATAAAATTCTGCACATTACTTAAATGGGAAAGGGGATAAGGATCTGATTGAAGGCTCAATCAATTGGTCCCCCAGTAATTTGGAGGACAGAGGACTGAAAGTCCCTCTAAGGCCTCTCTGTCATTGAGCGCATTCCCCAGAATGTGAAGCCCCATAAAAGTGAATAGAGTGCTGATCACCCAAGCACACTGGTTCATTCACAAGGGGGCTTTAGGGGGACTTTTGGTCCCTTGTCCTTGTTAGCTGGGGGACCCGGCAATCAAGTCCCCAGTAATTGGACACATATCCCCTGTTCTGTTGATAGGGTATACGTGTCCATAACGGGGCAATCTCTTTAACTATATCATGTTTATGGTATTTACAATAATACACACAGATAACTCTGTCTGATATCGTATATGCCCCATGTGCCTTTGCGTTTCTTTGTAATGTTTTGTGAATTGTTAAAGTTTGTCTTCTATGTTATTCTCAATCATCAAAGAACAGGAAATCAAGGGAAGGGAAAAGGGGGATGCAGCTGCAGTTTCTCACAAGAGCAGAGATAATTTGAAGCTCCTGGACCCAGGTACAAAATATGTAACAGGTCCTCCACTTCCTGTGTATTATCTATAATACTGGTGTCATATTATGTTGTAAAGAGGCCTTTAGGCCCCCGGAGGCTCTGGGGCCCTGTAACAATTGCTACCTCTGCACCCCCTACAGCTATGCCTCTGCACAAGAGCACATTTGATTTGCATAACAGGATTCAGCACTTTTATATAGAAAAAATTGACAATTATAGTAACGATGAAGAAAGAAGCAAAGCAACTTGAAATATTTAGGTTACACACATAATTCTCGACTCTATTACAATTAGTACTAGAGATGAGCGAACACTATTCAAAACAGCCGTTTCAAATAGCATGCTCCCATAGAAATGAATGGACGTAGCCGGCACGCGGGGGATTAAGCGGCCGGCCGCCGGCAAATTCTGGCCGCTTCCATTCATTTCTATGGGAGCGTGCTATTCGAAACGGCTGTTCCGAATAGTGTTTGCTCATCTCTAATTAGTACCGCTATGTGGATGTCTACAGTTCTGAAGGTGCAAATGTGATTTTATTATCTTTGCATATCTATGTCATTGTCTAGGAGTGTTATTCAATACCTCATTGACATGTTTCACCAGATTTGAGGAATTATACTATTGGTCCATCTTGTTTTCTGCTTTCATCCAAAAAGATCTCAGGCTGCTAGTGATCTGATCCAATTTATGCACATGAATATACAACATCATATACAAAAGATTTATTCAGACCAACATCACTGACACTCATTGGTAAAGAGCTCAATATTTTTAGGGTAATATCACTTATAGCGTCAACTAAATTAAGACTAAGAGCGCAGAATACTTAAATTCCTGAAGGTCATTTTGAGATATGTTACAATGAGTATAACTAACCTTTTCCTTGTTTGAAATCTATGCTGAAATGCACTGAATATATTCCAAATATGCATAATAGGTTTCAGAATTCAGCTAGTGTCAGAAGACAAGAAAAGATGGATGTTAATTGGTTGTAATGTATGAGAGACCATTGCACACCGTATAAAATGCTTTCTATATTTGATAAAAGATGAATGCTAAGAAGAAAAAAAAGGAGCCACTTTTTAAATTAGGGGAATAAGTGCTTAGGATAATGTAAAACTTTAAGTAACTGCTCTCATGGCTTTTATGAAAGTTGATTTAAAATGGAAAAGTGAGAAGTACGAACATTAAGACATTATGGAGCAACCACCAAACCCAAGAGAATCGAACAAAAATAGCAGGAAATAAAATGTTGCACAGAGTAAAGTGAGCCCATGTACAAACAGATACCAGTCCTCAGAACGTCTTATTTATTAGGCAGGTGGCATATCTTACCTTTTCTCTAGAAACACTATTAGTTGAAATATTACCGTTGCTTATTCAGACCTACCGATTACGGCTAAGTGTAGGTGCTAAGAAAAGGATTGGATCTTATCACATGAAAACAGAACAAAATAATAACCAAGAATACTTGGGGAAAGGTCTCCTACATATTCAATATGGGATCTAACACAGAGCTGGGCAATAGACAGACCGCTTTATACACTGATCTGTTCTGTTCAGTTTGGAATCATCAATAAATATGGGCCTAGATTTTAATGTTTGATACTTATTATTTGCCCCTTTGTACCTGTTTTCATAGTGTATTCAGTGGCTATTAGAGATGAGCAAGTAGTACTTGATCGAGTAGGTATTTGATCGAATACTACGGTATTCGAAATAGTCGTACTCGATCGAGTACCACTCGCTGTTCGAATGTAAAAGTTCGATGCAGAACCAGCATTGATTGGTCGAATGCTATACAGTCGGCCAATCAACGCTGGTTCTTCTCCTACCTTTAGAAGTCTTCTCCGTGCAGCTTCCCCGCGGTGTCTTCCAGCTCTGAATTCACTCTGCCAGGCATCGGAGAAGGAGAAGACTTCTCGGAGAATCCAGCCCGACCCTCACTCGTGGACTTGGTAAGTATAATTTGATCGAACGTTGCCTACCCCTGAAATGAGCATTTTCCCCCCATAGACTATAATAGGGTTCGATATTCTATTCGAGTAGTCGAATATTGAGGGGCTACTCAAAACGAATATCGAACCTCGAACATTTTACTGTTCGCTCATCTCTAGTGGCTATATAAGAAATTGCATCTAGTGTACTGATTGTTTTGGATGATATGACTAGTGACCACAGTATGTGCTATACCAATGTTGCTAGCAGAATGGGGGAGTAGAGCATGAGGGTCAACATATCAGTGTAATGGGAGAGATATCAGTATAAAGCAAAAAAAATGTTATGAACATGATGGACATGACTAAGGATGGGAGTTCTGTCTGAAAGATAGGTGAGGCTGCCAAAACCCTGGAATACTCTATGAGGCTAAGGTCTTACAGGCCGGAAACACTACACTAAAGTGCTGTGGGAACAACTGCGGTTCTTCCCGCAGTGCTTTGAACAGAAAGTTCACAGAGTTTTCCTCCACAGACTTTATGTTACCATTATATCTATGGGAAAGCCGCCGGCATTTCCGTAGATATACAGTCCTATGAAAAAGTTTGGGCACCCCTATTAATCTTAATCATTTTTAGTTCTAAATATTTTGGTGTTTGCAGCAGCCATTTCAGTTTGATATATCTAATAACTGATGGACACAGTAATATTTCAGGATTGAAATGAGGTTTATTGTATTAACAGAAAATGTGCAATATGCATTAAACCAAAATTTGACCGGTGCAAAAGTATGGGCACCTCAATAGAAAAGTGACATTAATATTTAGTAGATCCTCCTTTTGCAAAGATAACAGCCTCTAGTTGCTTCCTGTAGCTTTTAATCAGTTCCTGGATCCTGGATGAAGGTATTTTGGACCATTCATCTTTACAAAACAATTCAAGTTCAGTTAAGTTTGATGGTCGCAGCAGGATTGCATGGACAGCCCGCTCTCAAATGAGCTGAAAACAAAGATTGTTCAACATAGTTGTTCAGGGGAAGGATACAAAACGTTGTCTCAGAGATTTAACCTGTCAGTTTCCACTGTGAGGAACATAGTAAGGAAATGGAAGACCACAGGGACAGTTCTTGTTAAGCCCAGAAGTGGCAGGCCAAGAAAAATATCAGAAAGGCAGAGAAGAAGAATGGTGAGAACAGTCAAGGACAATCCACAGACCACCTCCAAAGAGCTGCAGCATCATCTTGCTGCAGATGGTGTCACTGTGTATCGGTAACAATACAGCGCACTTTGCACAAGGAGAAGCTGTATGGGAGAGTGATGAGAAAGAAGCCGTTTCTGCAAGCACACCACAAACAGAGTCGTCTGAGGTATGCAAAAGCACATTTGGACAAGCCAGCTTCATTTTGGAAGAAGGTCCTGTGGACTGATGAAACAAAGATTGAGTTGTTTGGTCATACAAAAAGGCGTTATGCATGGCGTCCAAAAAAACAGAATTCCAAGAAAAACACTTGCTACCCACTGTAAAATTTGGTGGAGGTTCCATCATGCTTTGGGGCTGTGTGGCCAATGCCGGCACCGGGAATCTTGTTAAAGTTGAGGGTCGCATGGATTCCACTCAGTATCAGCAGATTCTTGAGAATAATGTTCAAGAATCAGTGACAAAGTTGAAGTTACGCTGGGGATGGATATTTCAGCAAGACAATGATCCAAAACACTGCTCCAAATCGAGTAAGGCATTCATGCAGAGGAACAATTACAATGTTCTTGAATGGCCATCCCAGTCCCCAGACCTGAATATCATTGAACATCTGTGGGATGATTTGAAGCGGGCTGTCCATGCTCGGCAACCATCAAACTTAACTGAACTTGAATTGTTTTGTAAAGAGGAATGGTCCAAAATAACTTCATCCAGGATCCAGGAACTGATTAAAAGCTACAGGAAGCGACTAGAGGCTGTTATCTTTGCAAAAGGAGGATCTACTAAATATTAATGTCACTTTTCTGTTGAGGTGCCCATATTTTTGCACTGGTCAAATTCTGGTTTAATGCATATTGCACATTTTCTGTTAGTACAATAAACCTCATTTCAATCCTGAAATATTACTGTGTCCATCAGTTATTAGATATATCAAACTGAAATGGCTGGTGCAAACACCAAAATATTTAGAACTAAAAATGATTAAGATTAATAGGGGTGCCCAAACTTTTTCATAAGACTGTAATTGACATGCTGCAATTTCCCTGTACCTGTTTTGGAAATTGCAGCGTGTTTGTGCTGCAGTTTTTACCGCAAAGTGGGCATGGGATTTGCATGAATCCCATCCACTTTGCAAGTACTGTAAAACATTGCGATTTTTTCCCACGGCATTTCCGGCCTGTGTGGCCCCAGCCTTATATAGTGTTTTACCACATCAATAAAATTGAAGATGTCTTGTTTCTTTTGCAAGTTTGAGAAGGGCAATTCATTACCTGTATGGGGGACATATAATTTTAGATGAAACTAACATAAACAGGAGTTCACAGTTCACCGTGTAGGTTAAATAATGTGATAACCTTATAGTTTGGGTTGTTACAAAGGGGAGGTTGGAAAAAGGATAGAAGATGTTTTTTAAAGTAGAGAGATTATAGTGAGACAGTTCTGCTAATTTAATGCTATACATGTTCTGATATCAGTCATATCTTTGTCTCTTTTCATCTTCTCCGGCCCTTCCCTTCTCTATAGACTTCATTGTATGGAGTTCATAGATCTGCTTCTGTATGAGGCACAGGCACTTTTCTTTGTACAGTATATTGCATTTTTGATTCATGAAAAAATAACTTAAACTTTACTTTACGCTTTAACTATCTACAGTCTGTGTTTTGTATTGTCCTCTATTTTATGATTATTATGCTATGCTGTTGGTTATGATATGGATTGTGTAATATTTTATGGTCACTTTATATGATGTTGAATGGTATTTTTTTTTTCGGGGGGAGGGGTAGCTGATCCTTGTGTGCAATTATTGTGACTTCTAGGTTATCATTTATTGGCAAATGATGGTGATTTCTTATAACAAATCTACTGTATTTTAAACCAATACAAACAATTAATGTAAATGATCACTTAAAGTAAAAGAATATAAAGAGAATCATAATATAAATGAAGTCTATAGGTGAACAGTAAAGGACTTAAGTGCTGGATTATCTTTATGACATATTGGTTCTCGTGCCAGTAAAGCTAGATCTATGCCACTCCGAGGAAATCCTGGTTTTACAGCATATAAATACATTGAGATTTCAGTGAGCTGACTTTTCTTTATTTTACAAATCTTTAAAAGCTGGGACTTATCCAGTATTTATGTTAGGTAAAGGGTAGCTCTTTATTGCCTGATGTGTGCACACGCCGTTGGTGCTCTCGATTTTCATGTGGCGTAAACTGCTAAAATAAAGGGGTTTTCTAATGTTATGAAAAGCAAATGTGTGTGCAAACCACGACAACCAACAAACATCCCCTACAACTAGGCATAATGATAATACATTTATTTTTTACATTTAGGAAGTAAACAATTTGGGCATAATTCGCACATCCATATTGCTAAAGCAGTTCATTGAGAGAAACTGCTGGTACATACCGTACAATAGGTTGTTCTCCTAGCAAACTATAGTATGGCACACCTCAGGGTTACACTGCAGTACTATATAATCTTAGGAAAATAATAATAAAGTTTCAACATGATACACAAGATTCCAAAACATTTATAGGAGATACTTTGTGATTGCCAGCCCTTAAGAATACCATACTGAGCGTTTTACAGGGAAACAAATACAAGGCATACTAGGTGCATATACAGTCCTATGAAAAAGTTTGGGCACCCCTATTAATCTTAATCATTTTTAGTTCTAAATATTTTGGTGTTTGCACCAGCCATTTCAGTTTGATATATCTAATAACTGATGGACACAGTAATATTTCAGGATTGAAATGAGGTTTATTGTACTAACAGAAAATGTGCAATATGCATTAAACCAAAATTTGACCAGTGCAAAAGTATGGGCACCTCAACAGAAAAGTGACATTAATATTTAGTAGATCCTCCTTTTGCAAAGATAACAGCCTCTAGTCACTTCCTGTAGCTTTTAATCAGTTCCTGGATCCTGGATAAAGGTATTTTGGACAAACAATTCAAGTTCAGTTAAGTTAGATGGTCGCCGAGCATGGACAGCCCGCTTCAAATCATCCCATAGATGTTCAATGATATTCAGGTCTGGGGACTGGGATGGCCATTCCAGAACATTGTAATTGTTCCTCTGCATGAATGCCTGAGTTGATTTGGAGCAGTGTTTTGGATCATTGTCTTGCTGAAATATCCATCCCCGGCGTAACTTCAACTTCGTCACTGATTCTTGAACATTATTCTCAAGAATCTGCTGATACTGAGTGGAATCCATGCGACCCTCAACTTTAACAAGATTCCCGGTGCCGGCATTGGCCACACAGCCCCAAAGCATGATGGAACCTCCACCAAATTTTACAGTGGGTAGCAAGTGTTTTTCTTGGAATGCTGTTTCTTTTTGGACGCCATGCATAACGCCTTTTTTTATAACCAAACAACTCAATTTTTGTTTCCAAAATGAAGTTGGCTTCTCCAAATGTGCTTTTGCATAACTCAGGCAACTCTATTTGTGGCGTACGTGCAGAAACGGCTTCTTTCTCATCACTCTCCCATACAGCTTCTCCTTGTGCAAAGTGCGCTGCATTGCTGACTGATGCACAGTGACACCATCTGCAGCAAGATGATGCTGCAGCTCTTTGGAGGTGTCTGTGGATTGTCCTTGACTGTTCTCACCATTCTTCTTCTCTGCCTTTCTGATATTTTTCTTGGCCTGCCACTTCTGGGCTTAACAAGAACTGTCCCTGTGGTCTTCCATTTCCTTACTATGTTCCTCACAGTGGAAACTGACAGGTTAAATCTCTGAGACAACGTTTTGTATCCTTCCCCTGAACAAATATGTTAAACAATCTTTGTTTTCAGATCATTTGAGAGCGGGCTGTCCATGTTCGGCGACCATCTAACTTAACTGAACTTGAATTGTTTTGTAGAAAGAAATGGTCCAAAATACCTTCATCCAGGATCCAGGAACTGATTAAAAGCTACAGGAAGCGACTAGAGGCTGTTATCTTTGCAAAAGGAGGATCTACTAAATATTAATGTCACTTTTCTGTTGAGGTGCCCATATTTTTGCACCGGTCAAATTTTGGTTTAATGCATATTGCGCATTTTCTGTTAGTACAATAAACCTCATTTCAATCCTGAAATATTACTGTGTCCATCAGTTATTAGATATATCAAACTGAAATGGCTGTTGCAAACACCAAAATATTTAGAACTAAAAATGATTAAGATTAATAGGGGTGCCCAAACTTTTTCATAGGACTGTATATATATATATATATATATATATATATATATATATATATATATATATATATATATATATATATATCTGTTGGGAAAAGGAGGAGGTAAGAAGCAGAGTGCTGGATTCCCGCTAAATCAGCTTCAGGTTTCAGACTTACATTTGGTACAGGGCGGGTCTGGAATAGGCCTCAGTCTCAGGTGTATGTCCCAGGCGTATGTCCCTGTTGAGACAGTACAGGTTTTTTTGGTTGATTCGTGTGACTGGTAGCAAGCCACATGTACAGATAGTATTTTCTGTTTAGTTAGTAGCTCAAACAAGCAGGATTTTGTTTCTTACTGTTTTGCCTAAAGTTAAGGCAGTATTTTAATTTACAATTTTTTTTATGCCTGACGTAAAGGTTTTTTTTTGTTTGTTTTTTTTTTATAAACCTGTTTGCTGCAAGATTTGTGTCTCTGTCTCTGACTGGTTGAGTACGCCCCACTGCTTCTACTCAGCTACCTTCCCCACACAGTTTATAAGTTGACATACCCTACCATTACAATATACAATGAAAACCTCATGTAAAAAATAATAAGTTTATTAATATGCAATAATACACATATATGGAAAAAATAAGTTTAAGGATTATATTATTATATATATATTATTATAAGTAATTTAAAAAACATGGAAAACTGCCAATATTGACACTTATAGGTAGTTACTAGCATGTCATTTCGCTACATGTTTGGTATTATTTAGCTATAACAGTAATTTATTGTGTTAAAGTTATTTTATAACAATTTTTTTTCTCTACATAAATAATTGCAACTGAACAAATTAGAGCTTTCTAAATAAGCATTATCTCTTTCCACCTCCTGCAATATCCACAATTCCATCAATAGTTTGGCCAGGAGGACAAAAGGACATGTCTGTAAAGTGACCCTCTATAAAATGGATGAAAAGATTAGTATTTGAGAAAGATAAATCAAAATACATTCTGTGGAACTCCATATGTACAGATGTAGAAAAATTTAAAGAGAACATTTCATCACTTGGGGCACATGTGGTTTTATATACTGCTATTAAGCTGACTGTGCGCTGAATTCAGTGCACTGTCGGCTTTCACGATCTGTGCCACCCGTTGTAGAGCTATCGGTGCTGGTACCGTAAGCTCTTCAGCGGCAGAAGGGAATTTCTGACAGTCAGGAACGCCCTTCCTCACAACAGCGCCTATAGCACTGTACTGTGAGAGCGGGGAAGGAACGCCCTCCCAGTCCTCGTCCTCACCGCTCTCACAGTACAGCACTATAGGCCCTGCTGTGAGGAAGGGCGTTCCTGACTGACTGTCAGAAATGCCCTTCTGCCGCTGAAGAGCTTACGGTACCGGCACCGATAGATCTTCAATGGGTGGCACAGATTGTTAAAGCCAAAAGTGTGCTGAATTTAGTGCACTGTCAACTTTCTAGCGGTATATAAAACCGCATGTGCCCTAGGAGGTGAAAGGTTCTCTTTAAATTGACCTTCTATGGTATAGCAACTTTCTGCAGTGTGTTATCTTATTGAAAAAGACAAGAAAAGTTTTTGAAAAGCCATTGTTCGTCAACTGTATCAATGAACTGATTTGTCTTGGGGCCACTTATGAGGTTGGTGTCTATGTGATGCCTTAGTCTTCTAGCTTTCACCCTTGAACCCCTTCCAGAAATCTGATTTTCAATGCATGGAGTTAACAGGTAGCTAGCTACCTCTAGGAGTAGTTTCATATCAGTAGTGGTTGACCCAGATGGGTCAAGACATATCAGAGTGTGGCCCCAATGACAGGAAGAGATATGGTCAAAGAGTATGCCAATGTCAGATCAGAAGGAATATGTTTTTGTCATGGTATATAGGCAGAGGTCAGCCTATATTTCCCATCACAGGCATTTTTTGATTTTTGTTCCTGACTCCCCACCTTCAAACTCAATGATTTTTTTATTTTTCCATTTTCAGAGCCATATGTTGCTCTGTGGCTTTTGTGGAACTTCATATTGGTACTATTTAATATTCTGTACAATGTACTAGGGAAGCTGGGAAAAAAAATTCAGAATGAGGTAGAATTGGAGAAAATCTGGGTTTGTGCAACTTTCTTACTGGTTTCGTTTTTACAGCATTCACTGGCCAGCCAAAATGACATGTCACCTTTATTCTTAGGGTAGGTACGATTGCTGGAATACCAAATGTTTATTTAAAAAGTTTAAAAAATCCCAAACTTTGTAAAAATAATTTTTCTTGGAATGATGGTGTTCTGAGCATCCACCATATATAAACACCCCACATCCACCGTATTATTACGGAAAATATTGGGAATGGGTTAAAATGTCTTTCTTCATAGTAATAATATTGCAAGGTACTGTATGGTTACTAGATTGCTGAGGATCAGTGTCACGGAGCAAAGGTATACGTCCTTCCTCCGGAGGATACCTTGAATCAACACGGACGCAATAGGTTGGGAGACAACAGCAATTTATTGTAATCCACAAAGTTAGTAGCCGGCGGCGGTCACATCAACCGTAATAACAATAAGTCCACAGAAGTCCCAATCCAATGATAGCTTTGGTTCCTTGGTCCTGTAACTAAATCCTGGCTCTCTGCAGAGCTGTGCACAGGCCAGCTAACACATACTAACTGCCAGCTACATACTATATACTAAGGGTGAATTCACACTGAGTAAACGCTAGCTTATTCTGAACGTAAAACACGTTCAGAATAAGCGGCGTCTAAAGCAGCTCCATTCATTTCTATGGGAGCGGGGATACGAGCGCTCCCCATAGAAATGAATGGGCTGCTTCTTTCACTCCGTGCAGTCCCATTGAAGTGAATGGGGAGTGCCGGCGTATACGGCAAGCTCTGCTCATGCCGGAGCGTACACGCCGGCACTCCCCATTCACTTCAATGGGACTGCACGGAGTGAAAGAAGCAGCCCATTCATTTCTATGGGGAGCGCTCGTATCCCCGCTCCCATAGAAATGAATGGAGCTGCTTTAGACGCCGCTTATTCTTAACGTGTTTTACGTTCAGAATAAGCTAGCGTTTACTCAGTGTGAATTCACCCTAAGACTGTTACATCCTATATCTGTGGGGGGGAAGGGCTGAGTCACAAATCCTTCCCCCCCTCACCTATACCAAGGAGAGCAGACTCCCTGTCTACTATGGACAATGCACCGTCCAACATCTTCTTGGGGACACAATCAGATTATCTCCACCCATTGTCCTCACTGGTCCTCACTAGTTAGAGGTATTTGCATACAATGTGCTAACACACTAGACCCCAATCAGCCAATTACACATTGATGTATACAACAGGTTAGAGAATACATTCCACATGAAATATATATTACACATGGCCTATAGTATAGACTCTAACCATCCCGTGACAATCAGTCTTTAATGCAGTGATTTATTCTCATTGCCATATTATTTGGAGTTTTTAAGGAATTTTTCCATTAAGATAAGGTTTTCATCAAATTTTAGACATAACTATTATTTGCTAGTACATTACAGGGTTATTCCTCATAGTTATGCTGTAACTTATTATCACTTGTTAGCCAACCACTGGGACTTAACTCAATGGTTCTCAGTTACAGGGTCATAATAAGTTGTCATGGCAGGTATAATCCACTGCAATAATGAAAAAATGCATTATATTATGTAAGCAATTCTGGGGAGTAACTAAGGGCTTTGTGGACCCTTGGCAAAAGCTCGGTTTGGGCCTCACGACCAACAGCCTCATCCAAATATTACTTTTATCATCATTTCTACTCCATTCTCTGACCCCAGTTTGCCATGAAAACTTGTTTACAACATGTCTGTGCACACAAGCTTACCATCACTTCTATCTCCCTAGCAATGCCTCCACACAGTAATTGTGCCCCTTATGTGCCACAGTCTACTTTTGAAAGCTATGCATCATAAATCTCCTTCTCAGAGGCGTAACTAGACACTCTTGGGCCCTGAACCAAAATCTTTAAAAGGGCCTCCATTTACTATGTACTATGTACAATACTGGTGTGCCTTTATACTGTAATGATGGCTTTGGGCCCCCTTGGCCTTCAGGGGCTATTAGCGACTACTACCTCTGCAACTCCAATAGCTACGCCCCTGCTCCTTCCCTGTCTCTCTTGACTGCACCAGTTGCAGAAGTAATAAGTTTACAGACTGCCACCCATCAAAGAAAATCAAAGAAGGTTTATCAGCCTTAGGGCCCCTTCACACGGCTTAAGCGCGCCGCTCATTTAGACACGTATACTCGTGTCCGAGCGAGGCGCTTCAAAACAGAGTCCATTGATTTTGGGAAGCGTGCGTATATGCCTCGGCTTATACTCGAGTCAATAAGTTTTCCTAGTTTTTTGTGGTAAAATTAGGGGCCTCGACTTATATTCGGGTTGGCTTATACTCAAGTATATACGGTAGTTATGCTCGTGCCTATAATGCAACCAAAACAGCACAATAAGTGAATGTTTTATTCTGCATAGTGAAGGTTATAACATTTTTATATACATAGCAGAATACACTGTAATGTATACTTTAACCGGTTAAGGACCGCCGTACGTAAATTTACGGCCTGCGGTCCAGGTACCTAAAGACCGGACTATTGTCAAAATACGTCCTGTCTTTAGGTACCTTCTTGGCGGGGGGAGGGGTGCGGGGAGGACGGGGGTTAGGTGTTACTAACACCTAACCCCTTCCTCAATAACGTCCAGTCGGAACTGAGTCCGACTGGACGTTTTAACCCTTTCGATCGCGCCGTGAAACATCACGGCGCGATCGAAAGGCATCCGCCAGCAATTGAATCAGATCGGCACCCCCCGCGGCGAGATCGGAGGGTGCCGATAGCAGTAAAAGGTAGTCTGGGGTCTGGCCAGTGACCCCAGACTGCCCGGAGCCCCCACATACCTGGTGATCCTGCCAGGACCTTCTGATGTCAGGCTGTGCGTCTACACAGCCTGACATCCTGCTACGGAATGCCATGTGGGACATCTGCATGCTGTGTCTCACATGGCATTCTATATCAGCACAGTATTGCTGATTGAAGTGTCCTAAATGGACACATGAAAAAGTAAAAAAAAAAAAAAATGAAGTGTATGAAAAAAATTAATAAAGTAATAAAGCCCAAAAATCCCTTTTTCTCTATAGAAAATGAATTATATAAAAAAAGAACTAAAAAGTAATAAAAACAATGCATATTTGGTATTGTCGCGTCCGTAACAATCTATACAATAAAACTTAAATAATATTTAATGTACACGGCGAACGCCGGAAAAAAAACCCGGAAAAAACTCGCCGGAAGTAATGATTTTTTGCCGTCTCACCTTACAAAATATACTATAAAAAGTGATCAAAAAGTCATATGCATCCAATAACAGTACCAATAAAAAGCGCAGGTTGTCCCGCAAAAAATAAGCCCTCAACCAACACTGTCAACCGAAAAATAAAAATGTTACGCCTCTCAGAAGATGCTATGCAAAAAACATTGATTTATGTCCCCAAATGTGTTTTTCCTCTGCAGAACTAGTAACACATAAAAAAATAACATAAATGAGGTATCGCCGTAACCGTACCGACCCGCAGAATAAAGGACACATGTTACTTATACTTTACGCTGCATGGCGCAAAATTAAAAAAGTAAAACTCAATGCCAGGATTGGTTTTTTTTTTTTTAAATCCAGCAAAAAAGGGTTAATAAAATGTATTCAATAAGATGTAGACACCCAAAAACGGTGTCATTACGAAATGCATCTCATCCCGCAAAAAACAAGTCCTTATATGGCCGCGTCACCAGAAAAATAAAGAAAATATAGCATCTAATAATGTGAAGACAAAAGTCCGCAAAAATCGCCAAATTATTAGAACACAACTGGCTGCGGCAGGAAGGGAATATATAAGCTGTGCGAGCGGATATCAGGGGACACCCCATATTTACAGCTTATGAGGGAACGGACACCAGAAGTGACCCCTAAAGTGACCCCCAGAGTGACTCCCCCAATCATAGGAGCTACTGGGACATAGTACAGAATTTGGTGTCTGCAATGTCCTCCGCACCGCTTATATATTCCCTCTTCGCCATCCGCTGTGCAGTCACATCTGGCATACGTAACGTGGAATCCCCTGATATGAGATGTTATTTTGGAAACTACACCCCTGAAGGATTTATCCAGGGGTACAGAGAGCATTTTTAACCCCCAAGTGTTGCTATAACTTATTATCCATAAATGAATACGAAGCTGATTGTGAAAGGTGAAAATGACCATTTTTCCAGGAATACGTCCTTTCAGTGCGTAATATGTTATGCCCGACTTGTATCAGAGATGAACGCTCTGAAAGCTGTTGTGCCCAGGATACCCGCTTAACAGTTTTTGGAGTGTCTCTGCTGACATAAGTCGGGCACAACATGTTGCACACTGAAATGGCAAATCAGTAAAATTTTCATTTTTAACTTCTCATTGTCAGTTGCGATTTCATTTCTGGAAACTAAATAAATGCAACACTCAAGGGTTAAAAAAAATCTCGCTACACCACTTGATAAATCCCATCAGTGGGCTAGTGTCCAAGATGGGGTGACATGTCTGCAGATTCCACTTTATTGGCAATTCAGGGGCTTTGCAAAAGTGGCATGGTGTGCTCCAAAAACCAATATAGCGCTCCTTTCCTTCTGTCCCCGGCTGTGCCCAAACAGCCATTTCTACCCACATATGGCATTAAGTCCGTTATCCGGGGTACACCAGTGTCATACATGTGGGCATACACTGCTATTTGGGTACCCAGCAGGGCGCAGATGTGAAGGAGCAATATGTGCTTTTGGAGTGCAGATTTAGATTCTTCGTTTTTGGACACCATGTCACATTTGCAGAGACCCTAAAATTGCCCCTACAAAATGGGGTCACTTCTTGGTGAATTCCAGTTTACTGGCACCTCCAGGGCTCTGCAAAAACAACATGGTGCCCAGAGGGTCCCTCTAAATCTCTACCCCAAAAGCTAAAACGCACAGTGGTCCTTCCCTTCTGAGCCCTGCTGTGTGCCCAAGCAGCAGTTTACACCCACATATATAATTTTTTGCCCCTCGGGATGGCCCCTTAATAGTTTTAGGAGTGTAGGTCTCTGACAACACAAAGTGGGTGCAACGTATTGGGCACCGAAATGGCATATTTTTAAAAATTTCAATTTTCATTTTGTACATTAATTTTTGGGAAGCATTTTAGGCTCAAAATGATAATACCCCTTGATACATTCCTTGACAGGTGTAGTTTCTAAAATGGGGTCACTTTTGAGGGGTTTCCATTGTATTGGTACTTTAGGGGTTCAGCAAATGCGACATGGCACCTGAAAACTATTCCAGCAACATCTGCCCTCCAAAATCCAAATAGCGCTCTTTCCATTCTGAGCCCCAACATGTACCCATACAGCAGATTATGGCCACATATGGGGTATTGCCGTGTTCAGAAGAAATTGTGTAACAAACTTTGGGGGGATTTTAATTCTTAAACTATTTGCAAAATTAAAACTATGGCGCTAAATGGACGATTCATTGGGAAAAAAAGTAATATTTCATTTTCACGTCCCAATGTTAATAAAATCTGTGAAACACCTGTGAGGCCAAAATACTCACTCTACCCCTAGATAAATTCTATGAGGGGTGTAGTTTCCAAAATGGGGTCACTTTTAGGGGGTTTCCACTGTATTGATACTTTAGGGGCTCTGCAAATGCAACATGGGATCTGAAAAATATTCCAGCAAAATCTGCCCTTCAAAAGCCAAATAGTCCTCTTTCCATTCTGAGCCCCGCCATGTTCCCATACAGCAGATTATGGCCACATATGGGGCATTTCTGTGTTCAGGAGAAATTGTGTAACGAACTTTAGGGAGCTTTTTCTCCTTTATCCTCTTGTGAAAATTAAAAATTTGGGGCTAAATTGACAGTTTGTTGGAAAAAAAGTAATTTTTCATTTTCAAGGCCCAATGTTAATAAAATCTGTGAAACAGCTGTAGGGTCAAAATGCTCACTCTACCCTTTGATATGTTCTGTGGGGGGTGTAGTTTCCAAAATGGGGTCACTTTTAGGGGGTTTCCACTGTATTGGTACTCTAGGGGCTCTGCAAATGAGACATGGCACCTAAAATTATTCCAGTAAAATCTACCATCCAAAAGCCAAATAGCGCTCCTTCCATTCCAAGCCCCGCCATGTTCCCATACAGCATACTATGGCCACATATGGGGTATTGCCGTGTTCAGGAGAAATTGTTTAACAAACTGTGGGGGGCTTTTACTCCTTTAACCCCTTGTGAAAATGAAAACTTTGGAGATAAAGTGACATTTTAGTAATTTTTCATTTACACATCCCAATGTTAGTAAAATCTGTGAAACAACTGTAGGGTCTAAATGCTGACTATACCCCTTGATGAATTCTGTGAGGGGTGTGGATTCTAAAATGGGGTCACTTTTGGGGGATTTCCATTGTTTTGGTACTCTAGGGTCTCTGCAAATAAGGCATGGCGCCTGAAAATTATTCCAGCAAAATCTGCTGTTCAAACACCCAGTGTCGCTCCTTCCCTTCCATGCACTGTCGTGTGCCCAAAAGTCAGTTTATACCCACATGTGGGGTATTTCTGTGCACGGGAGAAATTGCACAATAAACTATCAGATGCATTTTCTCCTTTAACCCTTTGTGAATGTGTTAATTTTAGGTCTAAATGAATGTATTAGTGAAAAAAAAATGAAATGTCTAAATTTCACTGCCATATTATTTTTATTCTTATGAAATGCTTAAAGGGTTAACAAACATCCCAAATGCTGTTTTGAATAATTTGAGGGGTGCAGTTTTGAAAATGGGGTAATTTATGGGGGTTTCTATTATACAGGCCTTTATAATTACTTTCAGAACTGAAGTGGTCCCTAAAAAATTGGTTTGGAGAATTTTCTTGTAAATCTGGAAAATCGCTGTTACACTTTTAAGCCTTGTGACGTCCAAAATAAATTAAAAGACAATCAAAAGATGATGCCGATATAAACCAGAGATATGGGAGATAATATTTATTCATGTATTTGGATGGTATGACTATCTGCTTGAAAAGTAGAGAATTTCACATTTTGAAAATTGCAATTTTTTTCAAATTTCCATCAAATTTCCTAGTTTTTTTTATAAATAAATGCAAAAATATTGATTAGTGTTTACCACTAACATGAAGTATAATGTGTTACGAAAAAAACAATCTCAAAATCATTTTTGTAAGTTAAAGCGTCTCAAAGTTATTGCCATTTAAAGTGACACATGTCAGTTTTGAAAAAAGAGGCCTGGTCTTTAACATACTTTTGGGCCTGGTCCTTAACCGGTTAATGGCATAAGAATTTTAGATGTCTGTGATGATTAATAGTTGTGATGATTAATAGATTATATTAAAGGATTACTATGCGAAAATGGTTCTTAAAGGAGATATTCTGGCTGGATATAAAGCAATAGCAGGGAGCAATGGTTGATGCATCCATTATGGTGTATAGTGGGTCTCTTTTGGTCTCTCCTTCCATGTCCAATCTAGAAATGCAGGAGATGTCTGAAAATGTCCACTTAGCCAATCATTGGGTGCAGCATTTCCAGGCAACTAATGTGTTTTTTTAATCAAATTCTACCCCATTGCCAATAATTTTTATTTCAACATAGAAAAGATAAGTTTATATTATGTTATATATTAAAATAATATTATATATCATATTAAATAGGCCTCATATTTTCTGTTAAACACTTGAGAACCATAACTGCAACCAGAAATATCAGAATATTCATCTTATTTCCTATATGAATAACGTCCAACCAGTTGATGTCAAGTCTTTCCCATTCTAAGAATCCCCATAAACATCTCCATCCCTATATTGTATATTTTTGATTGCTTTTTCATTTACATTTGCTTCTTTACCTCTGTACATTGATAACTGAGTATATAATACAGGTTTTTTAATGATTTACCTTTTTCAGATATGTCATGAATTTAAGGGTTCCTCAGATTATGGTAATTCCGGATATACTCTTATCAGTACTGTAATTCAAGAAACTCATAAAATATTTAAAACTTTGTAGAAGAGTGCCCATTTTCCCCACACAGAATAATAAAGCAAAATTGACAGCCTGTTCAAAGTCTAAATAAAGAATTCCTGCAGCACTCAGACGCCGCATGGAACAATCCATTCAAATTACCAGGAGAAGCTCGGAGTGTCTGTCCTGTGTCAGTTATTCTTAGATTAGTTCTTAGTAATTGCCTATGGGGTCTCACTAAATCATACTTTCACAAAGCAAATTCAATCCCACACTTCTCTCCATGCTGTGAATGTACAGTCCTTCTGCATCTATATCTCATTTATGTGACACCAGCGCAACCTGAATGAAGATATGTCATTGGTTTCTAATGAGCAATCACTATTTACTTCTATTGCTTCTGTGTCAGAATGTACATGTGCTGTAGGAAACAGTTAGCAATCAATGGTAATGGCGTGAAAACAGGTTTATGCTCAAATTAACGGACAGATGTTTGATAAAAAATAGAACGTTGCCATATTATAAAATGTCAGGTTAATGCTAGTTATATTTTTGTAATAGTAAGTCAATGTCTTGCAGCTAATGTAATATGGCAGAATATATTTACCTTTTATACCTGATATAGATTCCGAAATAAAATGAAAATAGTAATTGCCAATAACCTTATCATCTGTCAACTATAAATAGCAGGTAAAATATGTAACAAATATTGATTACCTATTTATAAATAGATTGAAGAGAATCCATCTCGATTCTTATGAAAACTGAGTTTTAGAACATTAGCAAATATTTGCACAAGACTATTTTTCCTGCAAATATATATTTTTTATTTTGTTTTGTTACCGCCACCACTTTTTCTAAAAGTGGGTGGGTGCTTAACATGGCCCCTTCTGTATAATGTCTCCCTTAATGTGACCCCCTACAGTATAATGACTCCCTTAAAGTTGCCCCCCCTAATGTCCCCCTAATTGTGTCCCCTACATTATAATCTTCAGTTAATGTCCCATATAATGTCCCCATTAATATGGCCCCCACAGTATAATATTCCATCCCAGTGCCCCCGGAGTATAATGTTTCCATTAATAGGACAGTATAATACACACGTGCACAAAATTGTTGTTCCCCCTTGTTTAACCACTTCAGTACCGGGCCAATTTGTGCTCCAGGACCAGACACATTTTAGGTTTATTTTGTATGTGCGGTTTTGAGGTCTGTAACATTTTTCCCGTATGTCTCAGTCAACTAATTTTTGCGTCTTTTTTCGGGGACACATAGGGCTTTATTTTTATGTTATCTTTATTTCCGAATGTATTTTAATTTTTTTTATATCTGGGAAAATATAAACAAAATAGGAGGGAAATTGTGTCTGGTTTTCAATTTTTTTTTTTTAAATTTAATAACACAAAGTGCCACTGAAAAACTTTATAATATAGTTTTTCCTCTCCGTTACGGTAATTTTTATTTTGTATGCTGTCGTCGGGGGCGGGGCTATAACCTTTAATAACGGCGTTTTATTAGCGTATTATTTATTTATTTTTTATTATTATTTTATTTACATTTTTTAAAAACTTTTTTATTATATTATATTATTTTTTTTTTTTTTTTTTTTTTTTCCAGATTGTGTCCCCATAAGGTGATAAGAGACCTTTGGGGACATCTGATCACTTATTTTTTTGTACTTGAGGCTGATTTCTCCTATAACTGGGGCTGGTACATTTAGCCTCAGTTGCAGGAGGAATACAGCCTCCTGCACGTTGTGTACACAATATACAGAGCTGATCTGGGTCCTGTAGGACCCAGCAGCTCTGGTAAGACTCTGCTCCCGGCAGATCACGTGTCCGTCGGGTCAGAGGGCAGCTGAATTATGGCTGCGTCCATAGCTGTGTATACAGCGCTCATTGAGTGCTGTATACACAGTGATCGAGAAGGCAGGGGAGGTAATAAATCTGCCCTGTCTTCTCTCTGGGAGCTCCGGCTGAAGTTACAGCCGGCTCCTAGTGAAAGCAGCTACACGATCTCCGTGCAGCTGCTGTGCTCTGATGGACGTACAGGTACGTCCTGTCACAACTAGACAACCACTTCCTGGATGTATATAGTCTATGGGCGGTCCGGAAGTGGTTAATGAAAAACCCACCTTGATCACATAAATAACTTTAATCTGACAAAAGTAAAAAATAAAACTCATAAACAGGCCTGGACAGATATGACGGTTCCCATATCTTAATATTTTGTTGCACAACCTTTTGAGGCAATCGATGCAATCAAATGATTCATGTAACTGTCAATGAGACTTCTGCACCTCTCAGCAGGTATTTTGGCCAATCCTCATGAGCAAACTGCTCCAGTTGTTTCGAGTTTGAAGGGCACCTTCACCAGACGGCATGTTTCAGCTCCTTCCAAAGATGCTCAATAGGATTTAGGTCAGGGCTCATAGAAGGCCACTTCAGAGTAGTCCAGTGTTTTCCTCTTAGTCATTCTTGGGTGTTTTTAACTGTGTGTTTTGGGTTATTATCCTGTTTGAAGACCTGTGACCTGCAACTGAGACCAAGATTTCTGACACTGAGACTGGGCAGCACATTTCTCTCTAGAATCCCTTTATAGTCTTGAGATTTCATTGTACCCTGCACAGATTCAAGACACCCAGTGCCAGATGAAGCAAAGCAGCCCCAGAACATAAAAGTGCCTCCTCCATGTTTCACAGTAGGGATAATGTTCTTTTCAAGATATGCTTCATTTTTCCATCTGTGAACATAGAGCTGATGTGCCTTGCCAAAAAGTTCGATTTTTGTCTCATCTGTCCATAACACATTCTCCCAGAAGCTTTGTGGCTTCTCAACATGTAGTTTGGCAAATTGCAGTCTGGCTTTTTCATGGTTTGTTTTCAACAATGGTGTCCTCCTTGGTCGTCTCCCATGAAGTCCACTTTGGCTCAAACAACAACGGATGGTGTGATCTGACACTGATGTTCCTTGAGCTTGAAGTTCACCTTTAATCTCTTTAAAAGTTTTTCTGGGCTCTTTTGTTAACATTCGTATCATCTGTCTCTTTGATTTGTCATCAATTTTCCTCCTGCGGCCACGTCCAGGGAGGTTGGCTACAGTCCCATGGATCTTAAATTTCTGAATAATATGTACAATTGTAGTCACAGGAACATCAAGCTGCTTGGAGATGGTCTTATAATCTTGACCTTTAACATGCTTGTCTATAATTTTCTTTCTAAGCTCCTGACACAACTCTTTCCTTCGCTTCCTCTGGTCCATGTTGAGTGTGGTACACACCATGTCGCCAAACAGCACTGTCAGTATCTGTAGCCCTATATACAGGCCACCAAACAGCACAGGGAGTATTTGTAGTACTATATACAGGCCACCAAACAGCACAGGGAGTATTTGTAGTCCTATATACAGACCACCAAACAGCACAGTGAGTATCTGTAGCCCTATATACAGGCCACCAAACAGCACAGTCAGTATCTGTAGTCCTATATACAGGCCACCAAACAGCACAGGGAGTATCTGTAGCCCTATATACAGGCCACCAAACAGCACAGGGAGTATATGTAGTCCTATATACAGACCACCAAACAGCACAGGGAGTATCTGTAGCCCTATATACAGGCCACCAAACAGCACAGGGAGTATCTGTAGTCCTATATACAGACCACCAAACAGCACAGTGAGTATCTGTAGTCCTATATACAGGCCACCAAACAGCACAGGGAGTATATGTAGTCCTATATACAGACCACCAAACAGCACAGGGAGTATATGTAGTCCTATATACAGACCACCAAACAGAACAGTGAGTATCTGTAGCCCTATATACAGGCCACCAAACAGCACAGGGAGTATATGTAGTCCTATATACAGACCACCAAACAGCACAGGGAGTATCTGTAGCCCTATATACAGACCACCAAACAGCACAGGGAGTATCTGTAGTCCTATATACAGGCCCACTGACTGATTACAAGATTGTAGGCACCTGTGATGCTAAGTAGTGGACACACCAAGATTTAACATGTCCCTTTTGTCACATTATTTTCAGGGGAACCATCATTTCTGTCCAGGCCTGTTTCATGAGTTTTAATTTTTAAATAATTCTAATAAAGTGAAAAGCAATGTCTGACTTTCAATTGTTCATTTTCATAGAATTTTTATTTATTATTGTGGGTTTTTCTTTCATTAAATGAAGGAAACAATTTTGTCCACGTGTGTATGTCCCTTAATAGGCTCCCACTATATAATGTACCCTTAATAGTCCCCCACAGTATAATGCCACTTTAACAGGTCCCCATCGTATAATGCCCCCCTTAAAAGACCCCCACTGTAGAATGCCCCTCGTAGCAGACCCCCACAAATGAGTTAAATCTGGGACATACCCCTGCTATCCTGGACAATGGAACAGAATCCGGCAATGTCCCGCTAAATTCAGCATAGTCATGGCCTTAGGCAGCAAAAGACTGGAGCTGACTGTTTGAGGTCTGCAAATGAGTTCTCTAGGAATGCTCTGTGCAGATAGATGCCGTAAAGAAGCTATTTATTGTCACTAGTGGGAGCAATGATGGTTGTTATGTGGTGTTATCAATAGAAGTGTCATCTTCTTTTGTAATGCTGTCTGTGCTATCTGCAGTGTAAATGAAGGCGACTGCTGCAAAAAAAAAAAAAAAACCCCTTGGCAAATGTCATTCTATTATTAGGCTTAGTGGCCAGTCTGAAAAATTAACAGTCTATATTAAAAAAAAATATGTATGTATGTATGTATAGATAGATAGATAGATAGATCGAACGATCGATCGATAGATAGATAGAGGCATCAACATTAGTAAAAAAAATTCTCAAAAAAAAAATATGTTTCACACAAAAACTTGTCTTAAAAAATGTGATCATATGCTGTATTAGACTGAATGATTTAATAGGCAATTATTGGGAATAAACATTCATTCATCCATTGTTTCCCGATAATCAGCCTACCAATCACTTGCTTCATTAATTGATTGGTTGCAATCAACAGGACAAAGAATCATTGTTTGCCTGCAGCACATTTTCCTGTATATTAAGGACTGTGTTGCTGACAAACAATGAAAGTACATGTCAGGGGAACTATCACTTTACTGTTCATGCCTCCTTCATGTGCTATATATCAGCCTGTGTATAATGAACTGTGATTGGCTGTCTAAAAAAGAAACTTTTAGGCCTGGTTCATATCTGTGTTAGTAATCCTATTGGGGTAGTCCTCATTGGGACCCCCTCCAAACGGACTACCAAACGCATTGGCAAGCAGTGTACAATGAAAGCACACGGACCCCATAGACTATAATGGGGTCCTTGTCCTTTCCACGCGGTGTCCACACGGAACATGCGGACAGAAAATTAGTTTACGATCTACTCCGATGTGGACTCCCCCAAACAGATTACCAACGCAGATGTGAACGAGACCTTAGGATGAAGCATTTTTGCCTCTGCATTTTACAATACTTGCAAAGTTAAAGGGGTTCTGGCTAATTCCATCCATAAATTGCAGAAAGAAATCTGCAGCGGAAAAGCTGCATTTTCAAAAATTCCTGCATTGTCAGCATGTCAATTATAGCTGCAGTAAGGGCGGAAAGTCTGCAGACAAAAATTCTGCAAAAATGCAATGAAAAACGCTGCAGAAAAAAATGCAATGTATTTCCACAGTGTTTTTTTAACTGTTTAGCTGTGTGGGGTCTTAGCCTTAGTCTAATAGCACTCCTAGTGGCTACAGTGAAAATTGCAGAATAGAGCACTTTTTTGAATATAAATATTGACATGGAAAAGTTAAAAAACATATCTTTTTATTGATTACTTTTTCATTGAATTAGATGTCTGAGGGCTTATTGTCTGAGGGGTGAATCATTTTGTGGTGTTTACAAATTTTTGATGACTTTTTATTCTTATTTTTGGGGAAGTGTGGTGACAAAAACAAGAACAATTCTGGCATTGTGGATTTATTTTTGATTGGTGTTGACCATGTGAGATACATTGTATTATCTTTAAATAGTTCTTACTTATTTGTATGATAAATGAAAAAAGGAATTTCTGAAATTTTAATATTTATTTTATTAACTGTAACATTTTTTATGTTTTTTTTTCTCATTAGAGGATTTAGTCATGCAATCATTTGATACAGAAGCATTGTAATGTATTGTACAGTACATTTTAGCAGAATACTATTATTCACTATTTACATTGTACTTTTTAGCAAATATGGATGTTTTTTTCTAACTTAGAAAACATCTGTCTTTGCAAAAAAAAAACAAAAAAAAACTGTACTCCAGTTTTTGGACCTATTTAGATAAAAAAAAATAAATTAAAAAGGTGTTCAAAGAATAAAATTGGGTCTGCTGGGTGTTTGTCGGGTTTCCACTGGTGAGAAAAAAATTCCTCCTCCATGTAGTCCTGCAATTTTAGACAGAGTCTGGAGCGGAGTCTCCCACACAGATGTGAACCTAGCCTTATTGGGTATTTCAACATCAAAGTGAATTTTTTCTTTTGCCAATTTCCTCTCTTTTGCTTTAGATTTTCTGCACTTTTTTAAAGCCAAACCCAAGGGTGCTTCAACAGCGATGGGAAATATATAGAAAGCAAATATATGTCTCCATTCTAATAAAGTCTCTCCAGGCTTTGGCTCAAAAAAGTGCTGCAAAATCTGCAAGAAAAGAAAGCAGCTTTTCTTCAACTAGAGGCCTTAGTCTAAGGGTTGGTTCACATCTACATTTGTATTCCGTCTGGGGGAGTCCACATGGGGACCCCCCTGAGCTGAATACCAAACGCAATTGCAAGTGCTGTGCAGTAAAAGCACAAGGATCCCCATAGACTATAATGGGGTTCATGTGCTTGCCGCCAGATCTCCGCAGGGAACATGTGGACAGGAAAGTACTTCACAATCTACTTTCCTGTCCGCATGACTCGTGCGACATACGGACCCATTATAGTCTATAGGGTCCGTATGCTTTTACTGTACAGCCCTTGTACTTGCGTTTGGTATTCTGTTCGGGGTGGGGGGGGGGTCCCCATGCAGATTCCCCCGGACGGGGATGTGAATGAGGGGTAAGAGGGGCTGGTATATTAGCCCAAATTAGAAGGGGAATACAGCTTCCTAACATGCACTACAGAGATGTTCTGGGTTTGCTAGGACCATCAGACAATGTGTAACCACAGTCATAGAACAGCAAACAATACGATGACTTCCTGCCTAAAGCTAATTGAGCGATGTGTATACATCAATCAGTATATATCGGTATATTCATGTAGAGTGAAATGGTGATCACCTAAATGGGTATAGTTTATGAGCACTCAGCAGGTAGTTAAGGCATTAACTAGTAAATACAGAATCTTGAACATTGTCATGAGTGAGCAGATACTGAAGATGTTATGTTACTATTTTTCGTGCTACGTTTGAGTAAAGCTACCTTGTTGTTTATCATTTCAGCTTCTAATTTATTATTCATATTCATCCCAAAAATCTAAACCAATACAAAGTGCATTTGAGATCTGTCTTTATTGCGGATATTTATATTATAATATTTATTTCTCAGATCTCTACTGTATTCCTTATGAAATAAAACATGTAAATATGTAAGGTTCCTTTTCCTTTTGTAGTAGCTGTATTCGATTTAGCATATGACTACAGACGCCGTGTTATCTATCCATAAGGAATACTCTACTTCTCTTACCTGTAAATATTATTGCATACTGTTATAATAAAATCATCTGTAATGAAGACATTAGAAACATTATGTTTGCAGGATACCAAACAAAGCCATTGAGAATGATATGTTTTACCACAATAACATATTATTTTGTAATTATTATTAACAGGACGCAGAGTCCTCTAGTGGCACACAAGTGGCACTAGAATCTATTTTTCTGTATTTCCTGAGTTAATCTGTTAGTAGTCTTCTCACAACCATATTCATGTTATTTTATGTATGAACGTTATCAGATCATTTCTTGTAAAATGGTAACTAGAATCGATGCAGATAAATGAAGTTGATTTTATCTTAAGATAAGTAAATCATGCATTCATATAAAATCAAATCGACTGCCCAATTCTTATAAGACTTCCTAATTTTCTTTATGTAATTCATCAGCTATATGGCGTCTGGTTGGTGTTAGTGCATGGAAGCATTCTGCCTTGCATTTTGCGTTTGCAAACCTGTCCTTGTGTAGTGTGGCTCACAGCTGGAAACATATTACAAAGTAACTGCCTAGGAAAGAGCTATCATTCTGGAGTTAAAGGGGTTATCTGGGGCTTTAAAATTGATAGCCTATTCTTGGAAGAGGCCATCAATATTAGATTAGCTGTTAAAATGGCCAATGTGCTTTGACAAGCGTATGTCCCCTTCACTGTTTACCAAGCACAGCTCAATACTTTTAGTAGCGGCTATTCCTAGTATTACAGCTTCAGCCCATTCATTTGAAATGTAGTGTATTGAAATACAAGGCATAGGCAATATTGAATGTATGAAGCTGTGCTTATGCAATGTCCCAGGTGGCCGGTCTCTACTTCATGGGAGGTATGGTGGCTTTGACGCTAAATCCTGTTATAGTCCCAAGGGCGACACACTGACAAGACGTACCTGTGTGGTAGATGATAGATACTTCCCCTAATGTACATCCTAGTGTAAGTTTCCAGGCTGTTGGTGTTTTGGGGAGCCCTTGGGGAGGGATAGTTTCTTAGTCAGACAGTATCTATTTATAGAGCTCTCTAGATTTATGGATGGGAATGGTGTCTGTTCTTCATTCTCTCCTCTAGTCCTCTGTCACTTTCCTCTGTTCTAGATTGGCTGAGAAGGAGGTTGTTAAACTACCAACTATGACTGAGTTCAGACTGAATTTTTTGTTCAGGATTTTGACGCGGAATCTGTGTCAAAATCCTGACCAAAAAAAGTCTCCCATTGAAATCAATGGGTGCCGGTCATTTCTTTTTTCTGCTCGCGGAAAAAAGAAGCAACATGCCCTTTCTTCAGGCAGATCCCGCAGCCAGTTCAGCCACATACATCCACCTGAAGACACTCCCTCCCGACTAGGCCCAGTCACTTGGACCTACTCTGGAGCGGAGTGCTTTTTTGGTCCGGAATCTGGCTACCATTTTTTTGATCCGGAATCTGAGTCGCCCTCTGCGTCAAATTCTGGACCAAAAAACTCAGTCTGAACTCAGCCTAACTTTTCCCACCTTGTTGAAACTTCTGAACAGGTGCCACTTTCATTTACAAGGATGAGAGAGTAGAAAAGGTATGTTTACCTGTAATGGCACAGGACTAATATAAAAAAACAAAACAAGAACACATTAAACAAGCAAAATGTACATGTAGCATTATCATTCTAAGCAAATGAAACATTTTACCACAAGGAGTAACTGGTGGGACACTAGACATGGCAAACAGCTGGTTGGCTGGGGTGCTAGTAGTCCTGGTTAATATAGAGACAGGTGTCATGCTACTTGTATTTAGGAAAATATCTTTGTACCGTGTTAGCCAGTGGATATGAAATAAAAATTTTTTGTAGAAGTCTTTAGTAGTTGATACCTTTATTAATGGCTAACTTAAAAAATGATGACATATTGCGAGCTTTCGGATAACTAAAATGATCCCTTCATCAGGCTGGTATAACACAATGTCTGTACTATACTTGTATTTAGTCCATATAGTAACGTCTCGAGTAATACATTGTAATAGAATAAGGTGTCCAGTTGCCTGATGTATTAAGAGTGCTTACATTGTTTTAAAGGGGATTTCCAAGATTCCTTTTGGATAGGCCGTCAATATCTATTCTGTGTCGTATTAACATCTGGTGCCTAGATGAATTAGCTGTTGAGGACTGCTGTTGTGCCTGGTACTATACAAAATATGGAAGCAGAAGCAGATGGCTCTATACATTGTAAAACAGGCACAATATTTCAGCTCTACTCCTATTGAAGTATACGGTAGCACAGCTGTAATATACAATAAACGTATGACAACATCTGATTCAGACTCAATATACTGTGCAGTACTAGTTAGCAGTCTCTAACATCTAGATTTTGCCTCACCAACCAATCAGATATTGATGGTTGATTCCAGATATTTCTGTTGATTGTAACAATATTTTGTTTGTTCTGTTTCTAAAAATACTTTTAAAAGAATGGAAAAAAAAAATTGGCTTTGCCCGCACTTGTCTGTCTTTACTTAAAGGGATTCTACCATTAAAGCAACTTTTTTTCTAATTACCACGTCGGAATAGCCTTAAGAAAGGCTATTCGTCTCCTACCTTTAGATGTGGTCTCCGTCGTGCCGTTCCTTAGAAATACCGGTACTTACCGGTATGCTAATGAGGTCTCAGCAGCAATGGGGGCGTCCTTCTTCTTCTTCATCTGCCTCCTCCCCTTGTCTGTCGTCTTCTTTCTTCGACATGTCTGAGACCTGCGCAGTCGGCTCTGACATGACGTGCGAGTGAACTCATCCAGGCGTCGGAGGGCTGTACGGACCTTACTGAGCATGCGCAGTACACTCTGTTCAGCGAAGATGTGAGGAGCATACTGCGCATGCACGCAATTGCAGCCTTGGAAATATGGCCACCGGCCGGCATGCACAGTCGGCTCTAACAGGGTCTCGCTATCAGAGCCGACTGCGCAGGTGTCAGACATGACGAAGAAAGAAGACAACAGACAAGGGGAGGAGGCAGATGAAGAAGAAGGACGCCACCATTGCTGCCGAGACCTCATTAGCATACCGGTAAGTACCTGTATTTCTAAGGAACGGCACGACGGAGACCACATCTAAAGGTAGGAGACGAATAGCCTTTCTTAAGGCTATTCCAACATGGTAATTAGAAAAAAAGTTGCTTTAATGGTAGAATCCCTTTAACTACAAAGCCACATAGCTTTGGTAACTCCACCACTTGCTGAAATATGTATTTTCAATTATAGCATTGTCCATGCTCTCCATGCTGAAAGTGCCTGCAATGGACATATAAGCATCAGGACTGTGATGGAGCAATGGAATAAGGTCAGCATGTCTATTTTCTATTGCAGTTACAATTTTCCCTGGTTCAGAACCGGACTGATTTTATTTTGTACATTCAGTTTTGAGGGATATAACATTTTTTTTTTTACTTTTGGATTACTCAAGTAATTTTTGCGTCTTTTTCAGGGATGCATGGGGATCAATTTTATGTTGTTTTTATTTTTGCTTTTTTCCCTTTATTTTAATGGTCGTGAAAATGTACATCCTTGCAGGGTTAAGAGTGGACCGCCAGAAATTATATAGTCTAATAGCAATCCTGAAGTGGTCCAAACAAGTTACATAATTAATTCATAATTGTAATTAGTTATAATAGGTGTCATGTATTACAACATAGCCAGGTAGTTCCTGATGTACTAACTTTCAGAAAATACATTGGGAGTAGGCCACTTGGAATGTACTGTTGCGATATTATGTTGTGACTCATAGTTGATAAGCACAAAGGGAATACTTTTGTGTTTGTACATTAGATCATTGCATCAAGGAGACAACAACTGCCAAACCACATAAGCGTAACTGTTCATTTTACAGCACCTGCATAACTACTCTAAATCAGCATTATAATTCATCATTAACATGTATCAGTTCTCAAAGTTCACTGTTTCTTTGCCAATATGAAGATGATGACAAATACATATGCTACCTTCATTTGTTCACAAAGTTCACATTCCTCATTTTAGGTAAAATGTATTGTTCATAATAAGAGTTCACTCAACCTTCCTATTTATTGTATAATAGAACAATCTCCCACTCATATTTAAATAAACATGAGCAAGTTCTTAAAGAAGCATTCCAGGCAAAACACTTTTTTCCCCTGTTCCTCTTACCTGTTTATCACTCTCCAGGCTTATTTCATGTATTCTGCCCTCATATTCCTACAATCCAGCTTCTCCTCACTCCTGATCAGACTTCATCGTGACTTTTTTAGTTCTTGTTTTCCTTGCTCAGCTATCAATCATATGATGCCTTGACACCAGGGTCAGCGTTAGGGGGGGTGGGACTTGACAATTGTCCTGGGCCCCCACACTCATAAGGGCCCCATACTTTCCTTACTATGGGAAATAATGATTAGGAGAATGGTCTGCTAATGGGCCCTTTTAAAGCTTCCTCCTCATAAGCAGTGACTCATCCATCAGATTGGAGTTTGAACAGGAAAGTCTGCTGCTATGTATGTAGCTTCATTACTGCCAGACTTAGAGCTGCTGCTAAGTTTTCCACTAAATTTGGGTATATTTTGGGGGATAAAATATCTATAATTTTATATATATATATATATATATATATATATATATATATATATATATATAAATATACACACATTTGTTTACTATGTGTGTTTTATATACTGTGTCAGTACTCTATGTTTGTATACAGGTATGTGTGAGTTTATATGCTATATGAAAGTATGTGCGTTAATTTATGGTAGATGAATGTATATAAGTTAGTATATAATGCATGGTATGTGAATGCATATGTGTGAATATATAGTGTATAGCATATTAATGTTTGATTGTGTTTTCTTCTGTACATGTGTACCATTATGCAGACAAGAATTATATTCTATATTTTATATTGTGATATACAGTATATTGAAATGTTAAAGGGGTTGTCCAGGAATTACAGTTTTTGCAAGAAGGCCGGTGGATAAATAAGGGAAAAAAACCCACACACCTGTGCCCAATGCTCTGGTGTCTCCCACAGCAGTCTGGTGCTTTTGCTCCCAGGGGCTTGTTGTGGCAGAAGTCCTTGTTGTACTCGACCACTGAAGCCAATCAACAGCCTAAGGAAAGAAACTGGAACGTCACAGGTGACGTATGCATGTGACGTTCCTTTCCTTTGACTGCTGCGGATAGTGGTGGGAGGAACCAGGGACAGGTGAGTATGGGTTTTGTTTTTCACCTTCCTCAACCTCCGTTCAGAAACCTGTAACCCCTTCAAGAATTAGGCCCAACGCAGCAAAACGCACCAAACATAAAAAAACACTGTAGGAAAAAAAGCAGTGAAAACGCATTGATTATTTACAGCATTTTTTATGCATTTTTCTCTACACTTTCTTCACTTTTAAAACATATGTGGAAATAAATGCAATTCTATAGGTAAAATTAATGCCATGTTATTCAACAACTGCATGCATTTATGAATTTCCAGCTTTTCCACATTTTTTTTTTCATGAAGTGTATGGATGAGATTAAATTATTAAATTTCATTCACTTTGCTAGCACAATTCTGCAGCAGCCATAAACTCTGTTTCAAGATATGGAGAAGCAGGTTTTTTTGCTACAGATTTGCTGTCTTTTTTGAGCCAAAGCCGGGAGTGGATTGAACATAAGATAGATGTATAAGAGGTTCCTATATATTATAATGCTAAAGCTCCAAGTTGCAAAATGCAGAGAGTTGGCCTGGGCGGAAACTGCTGCGTTTTATAGTACCTGCAAAGAGGATGGGATTCTGGTTAATCTGGCTAATCTGCAATGTGTGGACATTGCAGAAAAATATGTGCAGCAAAAATGCTGCAATTTCCAAAACTGTCACATTTTTGTAAATTGCAGCATGTCAATTATATGTACGGAAACACTGATGTTTTCTGTATAGGTATAATAGGGACAGAAAGTCCACAGCGGAAAACTCTGCTTCTGTCCCCTGCTTCAGTGACTGACCTGGCACTTGCTACTCATTGTGAGCAAAGGCAAACTACTGCACAAAAGGGGTTGTGTATCTTATTACGTGTGCCCAATGGCATAACTACCAGGGTAGCTGTGGTAGCGGCTGCCTCAGGCCATGGGACATTAGGGGGCCACCGCTGCAGATTTTTTTTTTTCCCCAACAGGTATTGGTACCTATTTACTTACCAATTCTATCTCCTGCTCATGGCGACCAGCGCTTTCCCTTCTGTGGAGGTGGCTATCAGCATGAGCCAAGGTCGGTAATGAGACCCCACAAATGCTGAAAAGACCCCCAAGTATAATGATCGGAGGGTTAGAAGAGGAGAGGAAACATAAAAAACACCATTACTTACCTTTCCTGGGCTCTAGAAGGCTTTGGGCCTACTTGGTGATATCCTAGAATCCTATTAGGCTGTGCTTGCGTCCTTATGCACTGCGATGCAAGTCCGGGTCAAATGACTTCCCATACATCATTGAAGATGGCCGACTTGAGCGGGGAGTATGCCAGAGCCAGGGAGAAGTAAGTAACATCGCTTTTTATGTTTGTATCCTCTGGGTCTCCAATTATTATGCTCTGGGGTCTGAAAAGGAATAATTGAGTTTGTAGGTGGTGAAGTGAAGGGGTGGGGGGTCAGGGGATGAATGGAAGAGCAATCATTGGGAATGGTAGGGGAGGGAGAAGGGACAAATAAACTCTCTGATGCAGCTGAGAAAAAACATCATATCCAAGGGAAGAATTAAATGAACAGTCAAAACAAAAGAATAAGCAAAAGAGTACAAAACCCAAATAGGAAAAGAGGGGAGAAAAAGAAGGTCTAGTCATCCTCCCTAAAGTGTGGGGGGCAGCAGGGTAGCTGGAGTACAAGGGGGATTCAAAGGGAATAGGAAGCAGAGAGCGCTAAGAAAATAAGAATAAGGGAGGAGATGGAGTACTGTTAAGGGAGTCATGAAGAAAGGGGAGCAAAGGCGGACTGGAAATCAGTGGAGTAATAGAAAGTGTCCCAGAGGAGCCATGTTTGTCGGTGAATTCTATAATCACTGTTTAATTCAGCAAGCAGGCCTTCCATTCTATGGATACAAAGGAGTTCCTGCAACCAGGATGCCAGTGAGGGAGGGGACGATGATTTCCACAGTCTGGGAATTTTAATGGCTAAGTTAATTATTTAAATTTGTGATGTTAAATTCTTTTATTTGCCACTTAAGACAACATTTTGAGCTTGTTCTTAGTAAAAGCCCCCAAATACATTCTAAATAATGCTGTTTTACCAAGCAAAAATAGTACCAACATACAATGACCAACTGAGGCCATCTAAATCAACAATAAAATGCTCAATTTAAGAGATCATGTTACCAGGATCCAGCATATCAACCTTGCCCTGAAATAAAAGAGGAGACCTGGTGCAAACATTGTTTTCCCTTGTGAATTGGTGTATGCATTACTATGTTATCACCATATGTAAATGAGTTCTTTGGAGCAGTGAGGGCATTGCCATTGCTTCAAAGAGGTAAGTGGCCACATCCTCATTGCTCCAAAGAGCTAATTTGCATATTGACAAAATCAGTGAAATTTCAACAGCGGAGGCACAGATGCTCAATTGAACAGAATCTAATTCAGGTGATCCTAATGTGCTGGGTACTGGTGACAGACTAACTTTAATACACAGTGATTTACTAAATAATAAGAACAATAATAATAATAATAATAATAATAACATTAATAATAAAAAAATAATAAAATAATAAAACCCCTATAATACTATAAAGTAATACAGCTGTAAAGAACTCAAGTAATACCTCCTTAGAGAACCTACAAAATACAAAAAATAAGAATTTCTTACTTTTTTAAGACACTTCGTTAACCTAATGCTTTAAAAATGGCAAATAGTTATTGTCAATAAAAATGTACAACTTCCTTTGTCTATGTAGAAAGGGTCAGAAAGCGATGCCATCCATGGAAAGTTATGCTCTAATTTGAACCATGTGTTGTCTGTGCCGCTCTGAACAGCACTTACATAAAATAGACATAAATCTCGCTGATTACAACAATCACTGGGTAAGTGGCACATTACGAGGGGGGTCCAGTCAGTCACGGGGTCTCCTCTAATCAGTCTCTAATCAGTATTGCACAGGTAGGTACATTTAACATTTATGGACATCTTTTAAAAACCCTTATTCCAAACTCCAATGCATTATTACACTAGATTTTGGATTATTTTACTAATACTTTTCACTCTCTAAACTAGTTAAAGGGGTTGTATTTAGACTAGTTCATAAATATAAGATACGATAATCCTTTAATAGCCCTACCATGGGAAAATACAGTGTGTGCTCATAGCAGATAGAAAAAGATACTAGGAGTCATAGCAACTAAGAAGAAAGGAAAGACTCAGGATCATTTAGTTCTCTGTGCAGAGTGATATTCGCTTAGCCTGATGTAGATTACACTGCCTGGCAAAAAAAAAAATCGCTAGTCTTAATATTTAGTTGGGCCACCATGAGCACGAATAACAGCACGCATCCGTCTCGGCATGGAGCCTATAATATTCTGTAGTGTAGACTCAGGGATTTTGATCCAATTCTCGAGTATCAGGGAGCCCAAGTTACACAGATTCGTTGGGGGTAGTGAGTGACAGCGCAGGTTCCTTTCCAGCACATTCCAGTGTTTTGTGTGCTTCTCGTCGCACCCGGACACGACCATCACTCTGGAACAATGTGAAACATGATTCATCTGACCACATGACCTTTCTCCAAATCCAAATCCAAGTCCAATCCTTGTGGTCTCTTGCAAATAACAGGCGCCGACGTCTGTTGGTCTCTGTCACCAATGGCTTTCGTGTGGCGACACAACTGTTGAGACTCATTCCTTTGAGTTCTTATTGCATTGTTCGCTCCGAAATGTGTTGCTCCGTCGAGTTGAACATCTGTGTGAGCTCAAAGGTGGTTTTCCGGCGGTTATTCTTCACCAGTCGCTTTAGGGACCTACAACCTTAAGTTTCGAGTATAGTCTTACGCCCACACTTTCCACAGTTGGAGGGGGGTTCTCCACCATCTCGCCATGCTCGTATGATACACTGAACAGTTCTCTGTCCGATACCAGTTACTTCGGCTATCTCCTTGGTCGATTTGTTGGCCTGATGTAATCCAATGACTTGTCCCTTCTTGAAGGCACTAACATCTCTTTCTCTGGTAGCTCTTCCATTGGTAGACATCGCTTCACACCTTTAATTATGATCTGCACTTGACAGGCTACAACTCAATTATATATATTCAAGAAGATATGCAAATTCCTGTCATGAACAGTTCATAATTATATCAGGGGTGGAACGGTACCTTGTTGCACAATGTGACTTTTTTTTTTGGCCAGGCAGTGTATGTAGCCTGACTGCAGTTGGGAGGAAGGACCTCCGATAGTGCTCTTTCTCACACTTAGGGTGAAGCAGTCGGTCACTGACAGTACTGCCTAGTGCTATTACAGTCTCATACCTGGGATGGGAGTTATTCTCCACAGACAGTATCCTTCTGTCACCTGTACTGGGTCCAGGGGGCTCCCCAGGACAGAGCTGGCCCTTCTAACTAGCCTGTCAAGTGTATTTCTGTCCCTGGCTAGTATGCCAAGTATCCCAAGAAGATACCAGCTGTACAGGGCCACTTCCATTGCCAATATAATACACAGCATGTTCCTGGGAGCAGTTGACACCATGTCCTGAATAGTGGCTGGTGCCAATGCTGCAGCTCTGCTCCCATTGAAGTCACAGCAGACTACACTTTTCAATACAATATGCTTTTTTGGATGGGTCCATATGGGTGGTGTATACCTCTGTATAACATCACTAGCCTCCATATGCCCTCAGTGTATATGTCTGATGGAAAGCTCAAATGCCATGAATACATAGACTAACACATTGTAGTAACAATATTCAATTTAGAATAGGTTATAAATAACTTATGTGGACAACATTATTATTAATGAATTTTCATTGTTATATACAGCGCACAGTATGGGAATTAGTTGTGTGTTGTACGTATACATGTCATTTTAATTTTATTCTACATTATCACAACAATCGAATGCGGCCATATTAATCTCTATAGTTCACAATTCTTTTTTTTTTTAACATTGTAATTTCGATTTGACCCCTAGAGCATCCCTAATGCTTTTAAACTTAAAGCATTTTTAACAGTTTTATGTTTTTCCTCTTCTTATAGCTGCAGGCAGTGAAATTTGAACATGTGTGGAATTTTGTATTTTACACTCCTATGGGAGCATCAGAGACACTGCTGTCAGGGACTATGAATCATGTTAATACATAGCAACCTCTACAGCTGTTTAAATGTCTACCATAATATGATGATTTTAAACTCATATTAGAGTGTGTTACATATACTTTACATCAGAAATTTTGTACAGAATCAATTAAAGAAAAGCACTAAAAAAATCTGACAGCTATTAAATCTACAGTCTGTAGTAGTGCACCTTTATAGGCTTTTGTATGAAAACAAACTGTTTCTTTGTATCTGCTATTTAATGTATGATTCATGGACGTATATTTACAAATCTACTAGAGCTCTTCTATATGTAACTCATTCAGTTATAAGGGTTATTCAGAATCATTAAAGGTGAATGCATGCAGCAGGGAAAGGTTAGAAAATGAAAAATCACTGATATATACCTGTATGCTCCCTTCTGTTCCTCCTCTGGGTGACCATCACCACTTCTGATTTGTTTGTACCCAAAACAGCAGCAGCAGTGACATCACATCTATGGGACTGCTGTAGCCAATTAATGTAGCCTGTTACTGCTGTAGTACACTGCAAAGAGCGGTATTGATGCGACAACACGTCATGGAGGTGGTGATGGCTGGCCCAGTGCCGGAATGGAGGGATGAATGCAAGTAAGTACCAGTTGTAAGCCGATGGCCGGCAAAATAATGGAGGGGGTGTACATCTCGCCCAGACTACTCAATTGGGCAAGTTGAGAGAAAGTCCAGGAATGACTTGTTCTCAGCAGAAAGCTTTTGTCTACTGAGCATTTTGTTACATGCTCAGTATTGGGCTGGATTTTTTAGGAATGGCAGGTAGGATTGGCAGTGGGACCTGTCATTCCACACCCCCTCCAGTCCACACATTGTGGATGTTTCTGCAGCGTGTCAGCTGCTGTGAATTGTCCCCATCAGTGAGGTTTTAAAGGTCAGCTCCAGCAGCAAGACTTTGGACAGAGCTGGGCTGCAGAGCCAGCTGGAAGGTCACACTGTGGGAGCTGTATCTTGTACCATTCAATTTTGCTATTGAATCTGCTATTATAGGTGAGGTAACCTATTTATGTGTGTAGTTAGTGCCTAGCCGGGCAGGTATTTATTTTGTATTGTTTTTTTCTTATTGTGTTGCTGCACTGTTTCTGGTGGAGTAAAAATAAAACTCTACCTTTTTGGACTAAAAATCTGAACTTGTGAGTCTATGCCACCCCACCTAGAAACCTCAGACCCTGACCCAGTATATATATATATATATATATATATATATATATATATATATATATAATTTTCTAACCCTCATTTACTTTTAATGATCGTGGATCATACAGGTAGTCCAGTGCTGCAAGATTCCAGCAGACAGTGAAGAGTTTGTCAAATAAGCATCTGAGGATATGTGTTATATAGGCCTTGTAGCTATAACTCTGCTTGCACCACAAGGCAGACATGACACTCTGCTGATCTACACTCTGCAGTGGGAACCTGGACTTTTTGTGAGAGAAAGTTGCAGACAAACCAAAGAAGAAGAAATGCAGACTGCAAAAGGGTATACCAACTACTAGTTCAAACTCAGCTTACAATGGTAATGTTATGAGAACTGTATCTCCCAAATTGTTTGCTTTTTTTCTACTTCAAGTAAAAACTGCAAGTTATGCGGTTTCTCCAGACCTCCTGAATCATATTCCTGCAGGACCATCATGGGCACTCCAACTACTATCAGGCTCAGGAATGCTGATAACGTCTATGATATGCCTTAGGAGAAACATTTCTACTACATCCAGGTACTCTGCCGGACCCCACAGCACTACTTCAGACTTGAGGTTGAGATTTTTCATCACTGTGACCTACCTGCTCCCAGCATCGTGGCCTCCCCCAGCAGATTGTTGAATTTCTTTTGTACAACATATCCTGCATGTTATCCAAAGAGTAGTTTTTTTTTTAATTATTAAAAAACTAATACCAGAATATACTTGGTTCTACATTGAAGGCTTTGTTTGGATCCTCTGTCGCAGATTTAGTCAAAAATACAGATTAGGTAGTACAGCCTACTAGGGGTTTTCCAGAATCTTCATATTGATGACTTATTAGTAACCTATTTGTGTGAACCCGACACATGGGGCACCTATAGATCGACTCCATGCACTGGAATAGGACTGAACTGCTGCTGTGCCATGTGTCTAAAGAATGTGACGTCATTGGCAGAGGGAAGAGTCTGCAGAGCTCATAAGTACCGCAGCCTGTTCAACCAGCAGGCGTCCTGGGTGTTGGAACCCCATTGTTCACATACTGCAGCACCGCACCTCTCATGAGGCGACCTCAGGCGGCGCTATGCCAGGGCCCGGGGGGGAGGGGGGCAGTATTTTTGCTGACCTAAGCCAGTCCAGGACAAGCTGTCCTGGACTGGCTTAGTGTCACCATCTCGGCAGCCTGGCACGGGAAGCGAGCGGTGGATTGGGGAGGCCCTGTGGACGCAGCGCTGCTCCAGCGGCCTCCCGTTAGCAGAGAGCAGGTCCTCTCCCTGCCTGCTCTCTGCCTGCTAACGCTGCCCCGTCTGCCCCGCCCCCTCCGATCCGCCCCCTCCCGGCGGCAAAAAAGCTAGGTTCACCCCTGACATACTAATAACCAATTCTAAGGACAGGTCATCAATATGTATTTGTTGTAAAAGCCTTTTAGGCTACGACGCCACATAGCATTCCACAAAAAAGCGCTGCGGGAAAAACCACGGTGGCAACTCATTGCAGTTCTTCCCGCAGCATTTTGCACAGAAAGTTTGCAGGTTTCCTCTGCAGACTTACTGCTTCAATTATACCTATAGGGAAACCGCTGGTGTTTCCATAGGTATAATTGACATGCTGTAATTTCCAAAACTGCAACGATTTTGCAAATTGCAGCTTGTCCGCTGTGTGTATTTTATCGCAAAGTGGGGATGGGCTTCACCAGAATCCAATCCACATGCTGTGACTGTAAAATGCTGCAGTTTATGCCACATGGGGCCCTGGGCCTAAGCTGTAATAAAGATATGTAGTAAATCCAATGGAAACTACATCTTACACATAGTAATATAAAGTGACAAATGACAAACCTACTGTAGCTCAAACATGTTGACAAATGCAGTTTGATGTGTATACTGCATAAAAAATTAAATCTGTATTTAATGGTTTATCACTAATATTGGTACAAAGAACATTGCATGCTGGGTTATCTAAATTTAAATATAAAATACTTGCCTACACTCTTAAATTTTTATAACAAAAGTTGGATACAGATTAGACCTGACACATCTGTAGTCATTGTAAATCAGATTTCATTACGGTGTTTGGTGATATTCTGCTGGAAATGAGATGATGGACTAATACATCTGTCAGATTTATGCATGTGGGTTTTAGAAAAATTGAATTACCATGCTGCAGAATATATTTTTAAGTGAAAGCTGCAAGAAAATTTAATTGAGACATTATGAAATCAGCACAATGTACAATCTTCACATCCCAGATTGACCATGATGCAAATACATTTTGAAACCAAATTCAAATATGGATATTGAAATTCTTCTTTCAGATAGGTATAAATTGTCTACCATGTCACTCTGACATTATCTACATTATCCTTTGAATTCTAATAATACAAATGTTACCCATTTTATTACTATTTCAAGTATTCATGTTATTTATACGGCGAGGATCTCTTAAGGAACCGCTGGAGAGTTTGGAAAAATCCTATTTTGTTGCGAAAATTTTCTTATTGGTCGTAGTTTTTTTTTAAACTTTATAGTGAATATATTCAATTTTCTTTATTGATTATACATAAATATACTACCTAAACACATAGGGACTGATTTAGCATGCCTCCTGGTCGCAATTTTTTTGTGCATAAATTGCAACTGTATGCCTTATTCAACCCACTCACCACTTTTCTAAAAAGTGTACAAAGCCAGTGGAGGATCAAGACAGGCCGGGATGGGGAGGCTTTAACTTGTGCCAGAAAACTCCCAACCTCCGGAGATACACCAGAACTAATAAGGGGCTGGATCATATTAATCCTTCTGGGGCATCTTGTGTCAAAAAATATCTTAAGTTTGTCGCAAATCTTTAATACTTCTCGCCTCAGATACAAAGTATACTCTACTCTAATTCATGTTTGCTGTGACAAAAATGTAGAATTATGACAGTGTTTCTCAAAAAGTCACAGTAGCTAAATATCTTTACTGTTCATATTGGTAAAATCAACTGGATAAGGGCCAATGATTTCTTAATGCACTATGTGGTTTGAAATCGTGGAGCAATAATTTACATCTTTGGGGTGAGTAATTTCTTGAACCACAGGCACCAGTCTGGCATGCAAATCTGTTATCAGAGGACCTGAAAATGGTGTTATTGCAGATGCCGAAGAAAATGTTTTAGAATGAGTGTATCTGCTCCTATGAGAGCTTTCTGCAGGAGACTTCTTTAGAATGGTGGCTCATTGGTTAGTATTTATTAGAGATGAGCGAACAGTAAAATATTCGAGATTCGATATTCATTTCGAGTAGCCCCTCAATATTCGACTACTCGAATCGAATATCGAATCCTATTATAGTCTATGGGGGGAAAATGCTCATTTCAGGGGTAGGCAACGTTCAATCAAATTATACTTATCAAGTCCACGAGTGAGGGTCGGGCTGGATCCTCTGAGAAGTCTTCTCCGTGCAGCGTCCCCACGGCATCTTCTGGCTCTGAATTCACTCTGCCAGGCATCGGGCCTGGGCAGAGCCGACTGCGCATGTCCGCACTACAAGCGGGCAAGCGCAGTCGGCTCTGCCCAGGCCCGATGCCTGGCAGAGTGAATTCAGAGCTGGAAGACACCGCGGGGAAGTTGCACGGAGAAGACTTCTAAAGGTAGGAGAAGAACCAGCGTTGATTGGCCGACTATAGCATTTGGCCAATCAATGCTGGTTCTGTATCGAACTTTTCCATTAAAATAGCGAGTGGTACTTGATCGAGTACGGGTATTTCGAATACCGTAGTATTAGATCGAATACCTACTTGATCGAATACTACTCGCTCATCTCTAGTATTTATGCTTTGCAGCTGGGGTTCAAAACATGTGTTCTTCACATTTTGGTGTGATCTCTTCTGGGTTCTCACAAATGGCAAAAACATACATATAGGTAAATTGTCTTCCTGTAAGACAATTGGGGATGAGCGCATGTACAGCAGCCACAAATTCTTCTACTCAACAATACTTCCTTCACTTTGAGTCCCTTCTGTGAGAATAGTACATTACAGATTTTTTTTAGGGTATGGGGACACTTGTCCACATTAGGGAGAGTGTGTGCCTACATAGGCAGTACGGAGACTTACAAGTCATTCCTGCTCCGCTAGGGATTATGGGTAAAAAATATGCAAATCTATTCTCCTGGATGGAATTAGGAGAACAGAGTGCACTCTGTACACCACCCTATAGAGGGCAGCATCCAGGATGCTGCCCTCTATAGGGTGGTGAACAGAGTGCACTCTGTTCTCCTAATTCCATCCAGGAGAATAGATTTGCATATTTTTTACCCAGATTTTTTTTATTGTCACTGACTTATAATATGCCAGAATCATGTTTAGACAAATCCGTGGTCATGGCCAGCAGAGTTCATGCAATAAGGACACGTTGATATGGGTCAGAGCATGCAGTGGTCAGAAAGCATAGTTATAAAGAATTACATGTATAAAGCAATACAAAATAACAAACAACATATTTAACATCAGTACAGGTCAAATCTTCTCTGTATATGTTCTTTATTATTCTGGGGCTGTTTCTGAATCAGAGTAATAGCTATAGAGCAGATTACTTCTCTATCTAATGTGTGCAATGTAGGATAGCTAGTCTCCACTCACCAGGAAAGAGGAGACTGCAAATTCCAGCTACAGCATGCAGAGGAAGAAACTGAATATTGTAAAGTAAAAATACTCCCCAAGTACACACACAACAGCCTAATCTGAAAAATCACCTGAAATAACAGGTATGTTTTAAAGTGGACCTTTCATGTCCGCCTTCACATGTGATTTTATATAGAAAGCCGTCCATAGCCCTGTACTGTCAGACTGGGTGCTCCTTACTGCCCAGCAGTCATCAAAACATATAAACCAAAATAGTATCAACACAAAATACATGAAAGCAACAAAAAGAAACAAGCCCTTAGGCCCTGTGACACAAAAATACATTATGGTTCTCAGACTATTGTAAAAACAGAGTAAAACAAATGATTTTGGAAAATAAGTGATTTTGTGTTGGAAAATCAGTACAACAAAAAAGCACAAAATTGATATAAGTACAATAATACTAACCCACAGTATAAATGTAACATCTTTTGCTTTTGGAGTGCACAGAATAAAATTTCAAATGCAAAGAAAACTGTGGCAAAATTGTTGTTTTTTCATCCTGCCTCCTGCAAAAGTAAATAAAATGTGTTCAAAAAGTCAGACATTCAATAAAATGGTGTCACTAAATACTACATCTTGTTCAGCAAAAAAATAGAACACCAAACACAGCTTTCTACATGGGAACATGAAAAAAGTTACTTGTGCCACAATAGGGATTTGGACAGAAATCTATTTTTCAAAGTTTTTATTTATTTTTTTGTAATAAAACACAAAGAAACTGCGCTTAAATACCATTATCATATTGACCCACACAATACAGGCAATGTGTCATTTTGGCCAAAAAGTGATTGTAAATATGAAGAAAGTGCTGCATTGGCAACTATTTTTCCAATTTCACCCATTCTAACTTTTCAGCTTCCCATGTATTGTATGGAATATGAAATGTCAGTATTTGTCACCAATGTAGTGTGATTAGCCCCACAAAAAATGGATCTGTGTACAGAAAACTAAAAAAAAATGTATGGCTTTAGGAATGAGGGAGGAAAAAGCAAATACAAAACTTAAAATTGGTCTGGACCTGAAGTGTTTGAGGTGTTAAAGAAGATGAAAAGAAAAAGCAGTGACTTAAAAAAAATTATCTTCACTTGATACCTGTTACCTTCTAATGTTTATGCTAATATTCTGTAGAGTTCAATTTGAGATTTCAGAATTAGCAGCTAATGTATCTTAGTCACTTGAAACTTGATTCTTATATTTTGTTGTTCTTGTCCTTAATTTTTACCTTTTGTTGCTCATACATTTATATTTTTTCTAATATTATTATTATATTTACTGTACTGTAGGGTCCGTGTTCTATTCTTGGTTCAGGAACTTCAGGATGAACAATACTGTAAGATCAGAATGAACAATACTTGAGTACTATTAACTGTCTTACAGTATGAAGCTCAGTTCGAGCAGGTTCTGTAGTCAGATATTGATGTTAGGAAGTTCTGTATAATGTGCTACAAAGCCTGATCTGTTTGTGCCGTTTCTGGTAGATTTTACATGTTTCTTGTCCCCATTTGTTCTGATTTGTTTCCTTTACAATAATCAGTCTTATTTTCTGTAGAGCACATGGTGCCCTTTGAAATATGAAAGCTAAAGAAGAAGGAGTCATGGTGGACACTTAGTGTCCATGTTGTCATAAGCTGATTTTTAATAGAACGTATACTGAAAGGCACATTCATTCTTTTATAGTCATTCGATTTGTATACAATATTATTCTGGATTCAATGGAGTGTATTCTTTAGATTATATTCACACTGTACTGTGGTGATGAAAGAGCAACATCTTTATTTTTTTCCATTCTATTATGTTGTATTTGAAGTGAAAATACATCCAACCTTCTTTATATAATGCACTAAAGCAGGATCATTTTCTGTAAACAGACCCTAGCAGAATTGAAGATTACTCTTTGTAATTGGGACTGTGCTCGGAAGCTTAGCATTATTTTCTTTTTTTTTTTTTTAAATAGTCGATTTTTATTAAATTTATGCAATTGTACAGTACTTTTCATTCTGTTTTGTATGGGATAATATGTTGCTATTAACTCTAGTGTAGTGTATGTATGTTCTAGTTTCTAAGTCTGTTGTCTGTCTCCTATATATGACAGCATAGAGAAATGATTGGTATCAAAACACTGAGTCTTACTTAAATCTTAAAACCCTTCTTTAGCTCAAATGTACAGTAACATGAATAAAAGTCATACCTTTGTTATGTTTCACAGCCCCATGGATGCTGAGAAAATTAAGTTGTATTCAATATGCAAATTATGTACTTGGAGTACTGGAGGTGTTACTTTTGACCTTCAAGTACCGTTGCCTCCATTGAAAACATGGCCCTGATGCTGTTAGTGCAGACCCACTGGCAGTGGGAGTTGATCCTCCCTCTGCTCCTATGTCATGTTTTCCCTCCTCTTTTTTTGTTAAAAATTTACACACATGCAAAAATAAAAGAAACTAAAATAAAGCCCTATGTATTATGGGAAAAAGATACAGAAATTTGGTGAATAACCCAAATAATAAGAATGTTATAGCCCTCAAAACGAAACATACAAAAAATGCGTAAATGTGTCTGGCCCTGGATCAGAAATTAGCAATAGAGATGACATACTGTGCATCAGAAAACCTCTAGTTACACCTGACCTTCATGTATTCCTTCTCTTTTTAAGCATTTGGAAGGCCAACATTATGTAAGTGCAGTCCAGAAGATAGATGTGGGAAAGATTTCTCTAGTGACGGTAGAACTGAAAGTGTTTTTGCATTGGCCTATATTTAGGAAACAGAAACCTCTTTTCTTGTACATTTAAAAATTCCAACCAGGGTCATAAACATCCTATTTTTGTTGTTTTTTGAGACCACTGGGAGAAAGGATGTTTTGGAAAGTAATGGATCACCCGCAGGTGATTTTCAGTATTGGATCATTTTGCAAGATATGCCAATGTTCAAATAGAATTCTTCAGACTTCAGAATGTCCATTAGTATACATGGTTATAAAATAGATTTGTTGCCTTTGTTTTTTGGCACTATTCTCCAGAAATTGGGTTTTGGTGAGATTGCTCAGGGGCTGAATTTTTTTTTGGTTTTATTACAGTCACCTGTAGTGATGACTATAGGTGAAGGCGTGTTTGTTGAGATGGTTCCTAAATTCCAGGGCTTTGGGAAAAAAAATTAGACCTTTATAAATAAAGATAATATATTTACATAGACCCATGGATACATTTGCATATGGTGGTGGAAATCTTACTCCCATTTTCCTTGATATTAAGTGTAGTTGAATTCAAATACAGTATTTTATTGTTAAAAATGAATGATGTAAGGTTAAAAATGAATTTTTTATTTATTTATTTATTTTTTTTTTTAGAAATTATTCATATGTGGATCCAATAATGGTCTATTCCTTTTATTCCTAGTTGGTGTAAAAAAAATTTGAATAAAGAGATGTAATATTGATTATTAAAAGAGCAGTATTGGGAAATTCATTCTAAAGGAATTTACTAAATTTGTTGTTTGTTGTTGCTTTTGATAAACGATAAAAAAAAAAAAAAGGGGAGTTCCGGGTCCCGAATGGTAAGACATGCTTTTTCTTGTTTAGTACATAATTTGTGTTCTATTGATGAATTCATTAAAGGGAACCAGTTAGGTGTGTGCAGCATCAAATAGTGCCCTTCCCTATGGTGCCCTTCACTAAGCTTTCTGTTGCTGAAAAATCAAGTTAGAAGCTTTTAAAACCTTATCACAGTTACAGTGCTAGATCACACCCTGTGATGTCTCTCACTGCAAGACATTAGCCTGATACCCTACCTAACTGCTGGCTTCACAGGGTGTGATTTAGCTTAATAACTGCATGACTAGATCAGGCTGCTCACCATCCACCTTGGTTAAAGAATGTTCCGTATGAACAGTTCAAAAGAGTTTAGAAGAACTCTTCCTTCTACCAACAGGAATCAGAACTGAAACAGTCTCAGAAAACAAATTATCCTCTGAGCATAATCAACAATTCTTCTGAAAGAAGTCAGACAAACACAATGCCTGGAGAATAAATGGAGAAACAGAGAAGGAACAAACACAGAAAACAGTTTTATAACCACATATAATACTGAAGTCAGAAGAATTCTATTTGAACATTGACATAACCTGGAAAATTGCCAGCTGCTTCCTTGTAAGAAAAGCTTCTTTCTAAACCATAAATGACCTACATGAGATCCATTACCATCCAGAAGCATACTTGCCCTTAGTTGTCTCAAAAAACTGACCCTTAGTTGGAATTTTTAAATTTGGACAACCAGATAAGCTAAAGTACAAAAACACTTTCAGTTCTACCAAGACCCAAGAAATCTTTCCTATCAAATCCTTTTTAAAATGTTTTTGTAAATTGCTATAAATGATTTTGCCATCTGTCTCCAGGTCTGCACTTACAAATTACATTATATCAGACATACCTCTGATATGAAGAGAGTTAATACATACAGGACAAATGCAACAAGAGGTTTTTTGAAACATAGCGGGGTAGATAATCTAACAGTGTCAAACCTTAGAAAACGTAGACTACATAGTCTTAAACTGTGCCAGGTTCTTCAAAATCTGGTGCATTTTGCACATCACTTATTAGCTGCCTTAGTAGATGGCAAAAAAAATGTGCGCCAATTTTATGACTCAAAGTTTATTAAAATTATCGTAGATTTTAATTAGTTTATCTGACCCAGTGTAACACAATACTGCTAGAGATGAATGATCCAGTTCATTACAAGTCAGGTTCAAATTGAATATTCCAAATTGTTCTATTTTTATCAAAGTAGAATATTTTGCAATTTGTTTTCACATGTATTACACAGTGAAAACACAGAAGAGACACGTGTGTGTGATGTCCTGGCATCTACTGACATCAGCTGACAGGTTCTCAGCCAATTAGTGGTAGGTGGGCACCTTACAGTGCTGATGTCACAGACAGTATATAGATGCTGTGTGCAAGAAGGCTAAAAACTTTTGTGATAGTCAAGCTTAGGGAATTAGCAATTACTGCATTTTCTTCTGAAATACAGTAGCAAAACTTTCAAAGAGAACTAGAGAATCAGAGGAGTATGAGAAGTAGAATGACGTTTAGTCAGATTTATTCAATTACAGATACATATTGAGATAAATTATAGGAAGGAAGGAGAATATCTGCATTGTGCTATGAGCCTGACTGCTGCAGTACAGAAATTGAACACTGGAACTCCCCAGTTTGCTACCCCTGGAGTAGTATCTGTTTGCAACAGCTAAGGCTAGGTTCACACCACTGTTATTAGTATGCATTGCCCTCATCCATGCATGCATTCTGTTACTAAGCTAAACAACTCGATGGAAGAAAGCTTCGGTCATGTTTTTTTTTTTACACTAGAGTCAATAGGAGCTAACATAGACAGAGGGGGGCGCTCTGTGTATATCTGTAACTGTACAATCATTAAATGTCCATTTCTCTCATCCTATGATGGATAAAAGCAACATGTGTTCATAACAATAGTGTGAATGCCACCTAACAAATAGAAACTGGAGTTCCCATAATCCTAGAAGAGTGGTGGTAGGCAAGAATCAGAGTTAGATGGAGCAATGCTTGAGGTTGTTGCTGTTATAAACTTAGATAAAAGTTGGCCAGCAGTCAGCAGTCAAAAGAATGTGGTTAAAAAACCAAAGCAGATAATAGCACAACTGGAACTCATGGCATTTAGTGTGCACTATGGGAGAGTCCAGACAGCGGAATGGTAAGATACAGGAAAGTATATAGATCAGGAACAGAAAGATGACCAGTGAGTCTGCGTGAGAGGTAAATTAGATACTGAGACTGGCATGACAGGTGACTTAGAGAGCTCTAAGACTCTGTCGACAGTAACTAAAGCAAATAACAGAAAGCAAAAATATTACATTTTGTACATTGCTGTTCATGAGCAGAGTATGCCTTAAAGCAGATCAGATCCTGTACGTATTCCATGTAGAAGCAAAATTATTGATCCAGTTAGTTTAGTTAGACCATAAGAACAGTCACTATGTGTAACCTCACCTTCTCTGGCAAAAATCAGACTGAACAGACCTTAAACAATTAGGACAAAAAATTCACAGACAAGCATCACAACACACCGTACAGTAGATGCTATGGACCTGACCTGAGATGTGTGCCTAACAGGTAAAGGGAAAATTTGTAAAACTGTCAGATATGGATATTAGGAAAAGTGTTAGTGCTGCAAATAAATTATTTTTTCCTATGACAATTTGCATTGTGTTAATTGCCAATTAACCTAATAATCTTTTACTAGCAACACTTTAATTAGATGAAATAAAAGAAATAGACATATATTTTTTTATTTCCATCAAATATTTTCCAGCTTTTTGTCAAATTCCCATGATATTTTTTAAATTTGACCAGGACCTGAAGATCACACTTGGTGGGAATTTATCAACCCATCTGTAACATCTTTGCCTGTTCAGGTCTCTGCGCCACCCTCCGCTCAGATGTTGAGGTACAGGAGGTGTGTTCAGTTGTGATCCTTTGCTTGTGTTGCTGCACAGCTGAGGATCCGTTGCTGTGTGTCAGTCCAGCCAGTGCTGTTGTTCCTTTCCTACTAGGAAGTTGACACAATGCTTTTGATTGACATTCCTCCTGGCCAATAAAGTCTAGGGCAGATTCCTTTAAATACCTTTCCAGTCCACTCCCTAATGCTTGCTATTGCCTTTCTGTGTGTGCCTGCTCTATACTGTTACTGTTTGCATTTATATCTCTGACATTTGGCTTTACTTGTGGCAACTCTCTTGGATTTTTATTCTTTATTGTGCTGCTCGACTGCTTCCGACCCCTTGGCTAGCTGACTGTTATGGTCAGCAGGATTTATTTAAAAAAATAAATAAAATGAAAACCCTGCGGAGCCCTCTGGGCTACTGACTGCTAAAAACCTGGTGTGAACACTGTCTGACAGTTGATGTCACTGCCAGCTAAATTAAACAACCAGGTTTGCTCTGTTACCAGTCACAGAGTCCTGTGCAGTCAGAGCAGCCGCACAAATAAACAAACTGGCTAACCTGAACTCCAGGACAAGCCAGAGACCAAGTAAACCCTGTGTGTAGTAGTTTCACCCAACCACCCAGGCCACTACTGCCAAGCCCACTCCCAGTCACCCTGTCTGAGAAATAATGGTAGCTGAACCTACTGAGTTCTACCACACACATACAAGGCAGCATGCTGCCTGACTAACAGTGGCATTGCTACCTCAGGGGTAATTTACTAGCTAGGGCCAATAATGTTTACAGGCTGAATCCCATACCCATACACACACACACACATCATTTCAGGTTTCAGAATGTGATCATAGAGCGCCGGGCGTCCAGACCAGCCCCCTTATAAGGCAAGGGGCGGTCACCAGCAAATAGCCCAGCTGCCCAATCCGAGCGTCCATTGGTTGACACACATGTCCATCAAAGACTCGACCACACCCGGCTGTTGCAAGGCAGGTTAACCCCTGCAACCCTGGACTGTGCAGAGGAACAGACAGTGACACCCAGATCATGGCCACAGTTACTGCACAATCCTAACACTGACCTCCTGTTTGTTGTTGCTTGTCTTTGTCTGCATTCTGTGTTATCACCTATATCTTAAGAAGAGACTGCTGCCCAGTTGTCCTCTGCCACCTAGTTCAGTGAGGCAAGGAGGCAGGGACAGGTTAAGAGTAGAGATGAGCAAACACTAAAATGTTCGAGGTTCGAAATTCGATTCGAACAGCCGCTCACTGTTCGAGTGTTCGAATGGGTTTCGAACCCCATTATAGTCTATGGGGAACATAAACTCGTTAAGGGGGAAACCCAAATTCGTGTCTGGAGGGTCACCAAGTCCACTATGACACCCCAGGAAATGATACCAACACCCTGGAATGACACTGGGACAGCAGGGGAAGCATGTCTGGGGGCATAAAAGTCACTTTATTTCATGGAAATCCCTGTCAGTTTGCGATTTTCGCAAGCTAACTTTTCCCCATAGAAATGCATTGGCCAGTGCTGATTGGCCAGAGTACGGAACTCGACCAATCAGCGCTGGCTCTGCTGGAGGAGGCGGAGTCTAAGATCGCTCCACACCAGTCTCCATTCAGGTCCGACCTTAGACTCCGCCTCCTCCGGCAGAGCCAGCGCTGATTGGCCGAAGGCTGGCCAATGCATTCCTATGCGAATGCAGAGACTTAGCAGTGCTGAGTCAGTTTTGCTCAACTACACATCTGATGCACACTCGGCACTGCTACATCAGATGTAGCAATCTGATGTAGCAGAGCCGAGGGTGCACTAGAACCCCTGTGCAAACTCAGTTCACGCTAATAGAATGCATTGGCCAGCGCTGATTGGCCAATGCATTCTATTAGCCCGATGAAGTAGAGCTGAATGTGTGTGCTAAGCACACTCATTCAGCACTGCTTCATCACGCCAATACAATGCATTAGCCAGTGCTGATTGGCCAGAGTACGGAATTCGGACTATCAGCGCTGGCCAATGCATTCTATTAGCCCGATGAAGTAGAGCTGAATGTGTGTGCTAAGCACACACATTCAGCACTGCTTCATCACGCCAATACAATGCATTAGCCAGTGCTGATTGGCCAGAGTACGGAATTCGGCCAATCAGCGCTGGCTCTGCTGGAGGAGGCGGAGTCTAAGGTCGGACCTGAATGGAGACTGGTGTGGAGCGATCTTAGACTCCGCCTCCTCCAGCAGAGCCAGCGCTGATTGGCCGAATTCCGTACTCTGGCCAATCAGCGCTGGCCAATGCATTCTATTAGCCCGATGAAGTAGAGCTGAATGTGTGTGCTAAGCACACACATTCAGCACTGCTTCATCACGCCAATACAATGCATTAGCCAGTGCTGATTGGCCAGAGTACGGAATTCGGCCAATCAGCGCTGGCTCTGCTGGAGGAGGCGGAGTCTAAGGTCGGACCTGAATGGAGACTGGTGTGGAGCGATCTTAGACTCCGCCTCCTCCAGCAGAGTCAGCGCTGATTGGCCGAATTCCGTACTCTGGCCAATCAGCGCTGGCCAATGCATTCTATTAGCCCGATGAAGTAGAGCTGAATGTGTGTGCTAAGCACACACATTCAGCACTGCTTCATCACGCCAATACAATGCATTAGCCAGTGCTGATTGGCCAGAGTACGGAATTCGGCCAATCAGCGCTGGCTCTGCTGGAGGAGGCGGAGTCTAAGGTCGGACCTGAATGGAGACTGGTGTGGAGCGATCTTAGACTCCGCCTCCTCCAGCAGAGTCAGCGCTGATTGGCCGAATTCCGTACTCTGGCCAATCAGCGCTGGCCAATGCATTCTATTAGCCCGATGAAGTAGAGCTGAATGTGTGTGCTAAGCACACACATTCAGCACTGCTTCATCACGCCAATACAATGCATTAGCCAGTGCTGATTGGCCAGAGTACGGAATTCGGCCAATCAGCGCTGGCCAATGCATTCTATTAGCCCGATGAAGCAGAGCTGAATGTGTGTGCTAAGCACACACATTCAGCACTGCTTCATCACGCCAATACAATGCATTAGCCAGTGCTGATTGGCCAGAGTACGGAATTCTTCCAATCAGCGCTGGCCAATGCATTCTATTAGCCCGATGAAGTAGAGCTGAATGTGTGTGCTAAGCACACACATTCAGCACTGCTTCATCACGCCAATACAATGCATTAGCCAGTGCTGATTGGCCAGAGTACGGAATTCGGCCAATCAGCGCTGGCTCTGCTGGAGGAGGCGGAGTCTAAGATCGCTCCACACCAGTCTCCATTCAGGTCCGACCTTAGACTCCGCCTCCTCCAGCAGAGCCAGCGCTGATTGGCCGAATTCCGTACTCTGGCCAATCAGCACTGGCTAATGCATTGTATTGGCGTGATGAAGCAGTGCTGAATGTGTGTGCTTAGCACACACATTCAGCTCTACTTCATCGGGCTAATAGAATGCATTGGCCAATCAGCGCTGGCCAATGCATTCTATTAGCGTGAACTGAGTTTGCACAGGGGTTCTAGTGCACCCTCGGCTCTGCTACATCAGATTGCTACATCTGATGTAGCAGTGCCGAGTGTGCATCAGATGTGTAGTTGAGCAAAACTGACTCAGCACTGCTAAGTCTCTGCATTCGCATAGGAATGCATTGGCCAGCCTTCGGCCAATCAGCGCTGGCTCTGCCGGAGGAGGCGGAGTCTAAGGTCGGACCTGAATGGAGACTGGTGTGGAGCGATCTTAGACTCCGCCTCCTCCAGCAGAGCCAGCGCTGATTGGTCGAGTTCCGTACTCTGGCCAATCAGCGCTGGCCAATGCATTCTATTAGCCCGATGAAGTAGAGCTGAATGTGTGTGCTTAGCACACACATTCAGCTCTACTTCATCAGGCTAATAGAATACATTGGCCAATCAGCGCTGGCCAATGCATTCTATTAGCTTGATGAAGCAGAGTGTGCACAAGGGTTCAAGCGCACCCTCGGCTCTGATGTAGCAGAGCTGAGGGTGCACAAGGGTTCAAGTGCACCCTCGGCTCTCCTACATCAGAGCCGAGGGTGCGCTTGAACCCTTGTGCAGCCTCGGCTCTGCTACATCAGAGCCGAGGGTGCACTTGAACCCTTGTGCACACTCTGCTTCATCAAGCTAATAGAATGCATTGGCCAGCACTGATTGGCCAGAGTACGGAATTCGGCCAATCAGCGCTGGCCAATGCATCCCTATGGGAAAAAGTTTATCTCACAAAAATCACAATTACACACCCGATAGAGCCCCAAAAAGTTATTTTTAATAACATTCCCCCCTAAATAAAGGTTATCCCTAGCTATCCCTGCCTGTACAGCTATCCCTGTCTCATAGTCACAAAGTTCACATTCTCATATGACCCGGATTTGAAATCCACTATTCGTCTAAAATGGAGGTCACCTGATTTCGGCAGCCAATGACTTTTTCCAATTTTTTTCAATGCCCCCGGTGTCGTAGTTCCTGTCCCACCTCCCCTGCGCTGTTATTGGTGCAAAAAAGGCGCCAGGGAAGGTGGGAGGGGAATCGAATTTTGGCGCACTTTACCACGCGGTGTTCGATTCGATTCGAACATGGCGAACACCCTGATATCCGATCGAACATGTGTTCGATAGAACACTGTTCGCTCATCTCTAGTTAAGAGGACTCGCTGTCTTTTCGTTCCCTTCCTTTCAGGTTTCACCAGCCGCTACTCCGGAATTGTTCTTATAGCAATTCCCTTATACCATCTATGCCAGTCTTCTGACGTAGATCTCTAGTGCATGGCTTTTCTTATGTCAAAGGTGCACCACATTCCCTGTTCTCACTCTACACAGAAAACTGTCAAGCATTATATAGAAAAATGATGTCAGTTCTTGACTGTCATAAATTTCCAACATGAGCCTGATTTTATTAAGAGGCCAGAGCATCTTGATAATTCAGGGCACCACTCAGGGCCTTCATTAAGATTGGCGTAGAAAACACCAGTCTTAATAAATTCTCGCCTTTCCTTTTTGTTGTATGTTTTTTGAATGTGTTTTTATGTGACTAAGACAATAGTTTTTTGCTTACTAAAACTTGATGGTGATCCTAATTGTGTTAATTTAATAAATTCCTATTTTTCTGTTTACTTGGAAAATGAAATATGCATTAAAAACTATCAGTGCAGAGAATGATGAACATTAATATACCACACTGTATATGCATTAATATTTAGCTCACCTAATACATGCATTAATCATGACTCATCCTATCTGACAGCACTCCTATGATAAAAGAAAAACTAAAAACAAAGTGAATGCCTTTTGTGAGCTATTAAAAATTGATGCATTGAACAGATAGTGACAATCTTTTTCAGAGAAACATCTCCCTGTAGAGTAAATTATTAGGATATAGTTGACCACAGTAATATAAAATGCACGAATGCAAAGACAACAAATTATGGGGTCCCATAGTAAAAACTGTAATGGCGCCCAACTAATGCCCTCCACACCAGCTAGAGGTTTCAGAAGCTGGGAAGTAATTTTTATGACTGATGACTGAAAGCATGCCTGTTGTTATTATTTTTTAATAAATCACAGTATCAGTGAATATAAGAAACTTTGTCAAATATGTTATTAGAGAAAAGTGGCTCCTTCTTCACTTTCATGCAGGCTCCAGTCTTTCCTTTCCTATCTGTAGACTCCTTAAATTCAGAAAGCTTAACAGAAAAATTGTCTGTGGTGTCTCCATTATAAAACTTGATAGCTACATATTGTCAGATCCCATATAACAATAGGAGACTTCAAATAAAATAAACTATTGCATCATTTTTATTTAAGCCATTTAGTGATTATATTAAATATCGTATTCATTTTATTGAGTGATTCGTAACAGTTAAAGTAATACCGAATATGTCTATGGGGGCGTTCACACTACTGTCGGTGTCCGACATGTAGTGTCCGCTCCTAGTGTCCGCTCAAAATCTGTCACGGACATTAGGAACGGACACTAGCTGTGTCTGTGACACCTGTCATTCATCTCAATGGGCATCGGGTGCGTTCTTTTGCACTCCGTGCCCATCCTTCCCTGTCCGCAAGTGAAGATGTCCGACTTATCAAGCGGACAGAAGAACCCTACATGTCGGGTTTTTCTGTCCGCTTGATAAGTCGGACATCTTCACTTGCGGACAGGGAAGGACGGGCACGGAGTGCAAAAGAACGCACCCGATGCCCATTGAGATGAATGACAGGTGTCACGGACACAGCTAGTGTCCGCTCCTAATGTCCGTGACAGATTTTGAGCGGACACTAGGAGCGGACACTACATGTCGGACACCGACGGTAGTGTGAACGCTCCCTATGTAACTTGCTATGTTTGTGAAGGCCATCTACTAAAATATGTTTTATTGTGATTTACTTTAACATTAAAGCTTCAGTAAAGCTTCATAAAAAAAATCAATGTACTAGGTAGATTCCTCCATCTATTTAAACCTGTGTTTCATGTATTTCTTTCATTAGGTATAAGGCAGTGTTACGGTTCTGTGTATATATATAAATAATATTTTTTTAAACAACAAAACCTCTAGTGAGCAAGACACTGCAGCGAGGTCCACAGGCCCAGTGGGCGGCTGTATGTCTGAACTCAATGTGAACAGGATGCAACAAACACTTGCCGAGGTGCGGCATGGTACTCATTGTGAACAGAGTGCAACAAACACAGGCAGTGGTGCGGTACTCAATGTGAACAGGGTGCAACTAAACCCTGCCAGTTAAGCTCACTGGCCAGGTGCACCAGTACTGCTGAAACAAACAAGGCTGCCAAGGGTTAACTCACCCCAGGTCAGCAAACACACATGCTCCTGCAACAGCTAGAGTCACCACGGAAGTTTGACAGACTAAATAAGGCTATCTCAGAGACCAAACCTGCTGCAGCTCCACAGGCTGGAACAGTCTCTACTATTCATAGCCCTGGTGTAGAGCTGACAGTTCAGGGTTTACAGGTCCTAACTAACAGCACCCAGAATGAAGCAGAGGAACCCCACAGAGAGGCCTAGTCTGGCAACCTGCCTGAATACTGCAGCCTATCCCTGAAGCTACTGTCATTAACCACTTCCGTGGACTTTCAGTCAATCTTTAGACAAAGTGTGAGCACCCGGCGGGCGTCGGCTCACACTATTTAAAGGGAAAACCCCACCCAATAGGGGTGATGGTCATGACCTCACAGCTCATGCTCAGTAGGGGAGAAATGACACTTAGCTTGTGAGCGGCTCCAAAAGTATAAGCATGCTCAGTAGGGTGAAAGCTGGACTTAGACTGACCCACAGGTGGCGCTATGCGTCGGGAGAGCAACCTGCGGGACCCAATCCTAACAGGCAGTTATGGAACCCAGGACGTGATATATGCAAAGCATACTAAGCAGTGGCCTGACTGACTGATCCCCAAGCTCCTTTAGCTTTGGTTCGAATTTTTTATCCTACCAATTCACTTTTCTCTTTCAATACTGTATCTCTTTCTCTGTATAATGTATTTAGAGAAATATTTCTATATAAAAATATAAGTCAGCTATTCAGATATGTCTCTACATACCAATACACCACACAGAGAGAGAAATAAAAGTAGTAAAGAGAAAAAAAAACTCTCATTGCAAGTAATGGAGTTTATAGCCCAGTAAGCAGTGGATATCTTAGCATGACTTTTATGCAGCATGTCCTGGGTTCAATCCCAGCCTTGTACCAAATAAGCTAAACTTTAAGTGGATGGAGGATCTTCAATCACCCTCCTTATTAGTATTTACTGTACTAAGGTGACGTTAACATGCAATGATTACTAATGACCCTGCAATCTTGCGAAAGTGACTTGTGACTGGGTGAGGGGACCTAAAAACTGGTAGTACTCTTGGAAAACCCAGGTGAGTTGACATAGCTGCATTTTAAAACTGGACAGACACATTAGGCTGTGTTCACATGAAGGAATTTGTATTGGATTTGGGGACAGATTTTGCCCCTGAATCCGGAGCAGATTCCTTATGGAATCTGCCTCCTATTGTTTTCAATGAGTGGCAGAGATTGCAGCAGAATGTGGAAAAAAGAAGTGTTCAGCTTGATCTTGCTGCGGATTCCACGGCTGATTCAGCCATGGGGTCTGCAGCTCGAGATTCCCTCCTGATTAAGCCCATTCATCCAGGCCTAATCAGGAGTGGTATGCTGTGACGGAATACTGATACACTACATCGGCATCCCGTAGTGGCTAGACCGTGGTGAAAATGGAATTCCTCTTAATTTTCCGCCGTGTGAACATACCCTTAGATAGAAGTTCGGCTAAATTCTTTATTTTTCCCTTTTTTTGGCCAACAGTTATTCCTCAAAATTCTCCCATACAAATGCACACTTGGTTTGGGTAAGCATGTATTCTCAGTGTGGAGAGGCAAATAAACTGATGTCAAACAGTCTCAAAAGAGGCTGCATTGTAGTGTAGTGGAACTTATCAGAATATGCATGTCGGTCTAAAAATTCTAAGAAATATAATGCAAATACAGTTAATCCACCTTAGTTGAAAAGAGGAACTTGCTCTAGCACCACCTTTTAGAACATAATTCCCTATAGATCAATGCCTTTCTATTTCTTAAATCTAGTGGTATAGTCTGGAAATGGGATCAAACCGTCTCATCAGTGGGATGCAGAGTAGGAGGAGAGAGGTCCTAAAGGTAGGTCAAAAGGGGTACTATGTCTTATTAAGGAGAAGTTTAAAGCATATAGGGGTTTATTAGACCATGCATGGCTTGTTAAGAATTCTGAGAAAGAAATATGCAAATGTGCAAATGGTTTCTCTTACTTTTGGAACAGTTATTCTGGCTTGGCTTTATTCCTAGACTATGCCACTAGGTTTTAAGAAAATAAGGCATTGATCTATAGGGAGGTACCTTCCAAAAGGTGGTACTAGAGCTAGTCTGTCTACTCCATCAAGGATGTCTTATTTGTATATTTTTTTCCCAGAGTTTCTAGTAGGCCATGCATAGTCTACTAAGTCTCTGTATACTGCAAAGTAGCCTCTTATAAAGCAATGTGTCCTTACTGAGACATAGTAACTCTTCTGACCCACACATAGAATCTCTCACCAAGCCTGCTAGCACCTTGCTTTGTACTCATGATAGGCAATAACCTTGAAACAGCTGACTGCAGATTGGTTCCTCTTCCTTTTCTAAGAGCTATTCTGGCTTGGCTTTACTCTTATATTATGTCATTAGGTTTCAAAAGAGCCAGGCTTTAATCTATAAGGAGCTACCTTCCAAAAGGTGGCACTAGAGCAAGTTCCTCTTTGCTAGTATGGTAGCATCTACTACCTAAACAATCCATAAGTAAATATTGTCATTCCAAAGTATACTCAAAGATGCTTATGGGATTTCACACTGCATGACATCACAGGCACAAATACTTTACTTAACACTAGAAAAAGTCTTCTCTAAGATGACGGCTTGCAGGACGCCTTACTTACAATCCAATCACATTACAAGAAATAATTGGCACATCTCTGTTTTTCTTTTCAGGCAACAAAAAGATTTAGCAAACAGTCAGGCAGTTATGCGGAGTTGAAGTCACGTAAATCAAATTGGATTCCAGCCGTGCTAAAACAAAACTCACATGATGTCCTTGCAGACAGACTCTGAGCTTGACTTTATAGAAATGATTTTACAGTTCAGACCTGTCATTTCTAAAGAGGTGTTTATTATGCTAGTTACAGCTGTCAATGAAAAGGACTAAATCTGAATGACTTTAATATAGTGACCTATAAGATTTCTTGTGTTATGTCATAATGTACTGTTGAAGTGGCATTCATTGTGTGTTGTAGATGGTAATGAATTGATTTTTGAAGAGCTGCTTGCAGGGGATAAGGCAGTATATTTATATGGCACAGTTGGGGACCTTTTTTCCTTTACATTTTACAGAATAACTATGCACTTGTAGACTTGTACATCATTAACATTAGTTTTTTTTTTTCCAGCAAAACATTGAAATGAACTGTTGTCATTAGTATAGAACTGAAAAGAAACATAATGCCTGAACACTCATGTTCTTTATTAGAAGTTGTACAGTACTTTATCATGGAGAACAAAGAAAACTTAATGATATGTTCCTGATCCTAAGCCATGAAACTCACAGCCTTGGACATTAAAGACGTTGTCTGAGACTGATAATTAATGACCTGTTTAGGAGAAGTCAATCATTTGAAATTGGTGCCCCACACTGGTCAGTACTGTGTACTAAGCCAGAGGCAGATGGCTCTGTACAGTGTGTGTAATGGCCCAGCTGCTGTATGATAGATTAAGGGAGTCTATCATTGGAAAAAGTCATTTTTAACTAAAGGCATTTATGATTGTATGCTCAGTTAGACCACTACAAAATGGCTGCTTGGACATGTGCATTCGGCTCTGCATGTCTGAGTGGCCATTTTGTGGTGGTCTAATTGACCGTACGAGCACAGTCGACTCTACTCAAACCCACAGTGGCAGAGCCAATTACACATGCCCGAGATAGGATCAAAGGACATGTATGACATGGGGGGGAGCGGAACGGCTCAGTATAAACCGATTCGCCCATCTCTAGTAGTGAATTTTAGTCATATATACTGTGGCATTCTCCCAATGTATACCCTTAATTTGCAGCCCTTACCATAAACTATATAACTGCATACATTACCCATTAACTACCACTGTAACATGTGAATTATGAGTTTCGATACAGTAGTCATATAAAGGTCAAAGGTAGCTGTGGACACATTCAGTGTTTAGGTCCAAAGTATGTCTCTTCATATACACACACTGAACAAGCACTTTGCTCTCAGCATAGCTTTACAGAAGCAATTTTTTTAAGGTTTTTGAAGCTATTTTAACACTGTGATCTAAAATATTTTAACACGCTAGCACTAGCACCTCAGCAATTCGGAGAGGTGTTAATTGTGATGTTAAACAAATGATATCTTATACTGTTAGATACCCTTTCATAACAAACTAACTGTATTTCATAGCAGGCTATATTTCTAAAGAATATTTTTAGTTTTTTGCTTAATTTATGTAATTATCTCGATGTTGAGCACTCTTCATTTATTGAGTGTAAAGTGAATAATTGTCAATTTCTCATGTTACAAAATACTAATATTGATGCAATCAAAACAGCAAAGTAGAATGCAGATTGGGTGAGGGCGAACATATTCCAGTGTCATACTGTGTATACTAATGGTTAATGCTCTGTACCGTATTATATGTGAGAGACAAACTACTTCTTGGGGGGAAGGGGTTGCATCATGAAAGCATGTAAGATAAATAACAGATTAGAATTAGAACCATCCAGTAATATTCAATACAAGAGAATATCTAATAAATTGACCCACTCATAGAAAAACTGCATATACATGCCCATAATGCTAAACTGGCCCACCAGTTATATACTGCAGTTTTGTTGTCCCATTTTGTCTGACTCCTCTAAATGACCATTGAAACATTTACACACCAAAGTAGTTAAAGGAAATCTCATATTCTGATGTGTTTAGGATGAGTCATCAATATAAGATTAACGGGGGTCCTATACCAAGCACCCCCACTGATTAGCTGTTAGAAGCTGTCATGGCTCTCAGTTGAGTGCCACGTCCACTTCACAGGTCAGTGATATACTGTTCATCTGTCACTTAGTCTGTCTGCAGCTCATTCCCTATCGAAAGAGTAACACTGAACTGCAATACCAAGGACAGCCACTATGCAATGTATGGTGCTGTGTCTAATAACAAGGGAACAGGCTGCAGCAGTCTTTTGAACACCACAGCCTCTACAAATAAGTGACTGATGGGGTGCTCGGTAATAGCCCCTACTGGTAAAGAGCCCCAGAAAAAAACTTTAAAGTTAGAGCCATGTTATGGCTCTCAGAACTATGTTCTGGCTTGTGGGTGAGGTTGTCAATCTAGAGATAAACCTCCTTATGTAAGTAAGCTGGATTTTTTTTTTCTAATTTACAATTCATTTTCTCCTCAACTACCACTATTTTTTAATATTAGGAGTTGGATATACAGTAAGGTCCTAAGTATGAAAGCTAATTGTCAAACTGCAAATGTATTATGTTCAGATTAAATGTTCAGCTGGTTTATATATTTGCTTAAAGAAGACCTTTCATGTCCTCGGGCATTTGCGGTTTTATATACCACTAGAAAGCCAACAGTGCACTGAATTCAGGGCACTGTTGGTTTTCCTGTTATGTGCCCCGGGGCAAGAGCTACCCTGTTTCCCCGAAAATAAGACAGTGTCTTATATTAAATTCTCTTCCGAAATATATGACCTGTCTTATTTTCAGGGGATGTCTTATGGAGCGGCTGGAGCGGGGGACAATCGGCAGTCATGTCGGCGCTTCCTTAATGGAGTGCCGGCATGACTGCCGGTTGTTGGTGGTGCAAGAGGTAGTGGTGGTGGGGAGGTATGCTAGTTACCTTCCCCATCTTCATAGCAGCGCTGGTGCTGCTGTTGGTCACGGTGGTGGAAGTGGTTGGCGGGGCTTAGCAGAGATTAGCGAGGCTTCCGGCGGTTGTGCCGGAGAGCCTCACTTAGTGGGCACTGCAGCCGGCTGAACGCTGTGCTCCGTGTGCACAGGAAAGATGGCTGCCTCCTCTGCTGTGATACCACTGTTCCGGCTGCTGTGGGATGAGCTGGGAGAGTGGATTCCCCGCAGCATACGATGCTTTCCCAGCTCATCTTACAGCAGCAGGAACAGTGGTATCACAGCAGAGGCAGCAGCCGGAATACCTGTGCACACGGAACATCGTGCACAGTGTTCTGCCGGCTGCAGTGTTTTTGGGGATGTCTTATTTTCGGGGGGGGGGGGGGGTGTCTTATATTAGGCAATTTAACAAAACCTCCCCCCATGCCTTACTTTTGGGGGATGTCTTATTTTCTGGGAAACAGGGTATCAGTGCCATTACCATAACTCTTCACTGTCAGAAGGGCGTTTCTGACAGTCTGTGAGGAATGCCCCTCCTGACAGTAGAATCCATAGCGCTGTACTATGGGAGGGGGGTGTTCCTTACCGCCCAGCCATGACAGTACTCAGGGCCGCCGATAGGCCAGTACTACTGCTACTGGTGTCAGGGGCCCGGCCAAATTTAAAAATGGGGGGGGCCCGGTTTTGGCCCGCCACCGTGTGCCGGCCCCCTGGTGCCCGCAGCAGTCATTCTATGTCTGCTGTTTCAACTCAGATCTGCGTCCAGAGGACGCAGATCTGAGTTGCAGACATACGCGGCTGAAGCAAGGAGCTGACCTGTGTCAGCTCCTCTCTTCGCTGCTGCCGCCTCTCTCGCTGACACATATGCGGCTGAAGCGAGGAGCTGACACAGGTCAGCTCCTCGCTTCAGCCGCATATGTGTCAGCGAGACCGGCGGCAGCAGCGAAGAGAGGAGCTGACACAGGTCAGCTCCTCGCTTCAGCGCTGCCGCCGGCTACCCAGCAGTGTAGACGCGATGTGATGACGTCACATTGCGTCTACAACTGTGCGCCAGTAAGAGAGAGAGGCGCCGAGAGAGCAGCGGGGGAACGAAGGAGAAGGTAAGTCTAATGTGGAACGTGAAACTGGGGGCAGATGAAGGAGAGGACGGCATGACACTGGGGGCAGAGATGGAGGGACATGAATCTGGGGGCAGAGATGGGGGGCACATGAATCTGGGGGCAGAGATGTGGGGACATGAATCTGGGGGCAGAGATGGGGGACATGAATCTGGGGGCAGAGCTGTGGAGACATGAATCTAGGGGCAGAGATGGAGGGGACATGAATCTGGGGGCAGAGATGGGGGGCATGAATCGGGGCAGAGATGGGGGGCATGAATCTGGGGGCAGAGCTGTGGAGACATGAATCTGGGGGCAGAGATGGGGGGACATGAATCTGGGGGCAGAGATGGGGGGACATGAATCTGGGGGCAGAGATGGGGGGGACATGAATCTGGGGGCAGAGATGGGGGGGACATGAATCTGGGGGCAGAGTTGGGGGGACATGAATCTGGGGGCAGAGTTGGGGGGACATGAATCTGGGGGCAGAGATGGGGGGACATGAATCTGGGGCATCGGGTGTGTGGCACTGTGGAGAGGAAGCTGGGGCAATAATATATAATATATAAGTTTTTAGCTGGAGAACTACAAAGCACACAATCCCTCCAAAGGTCTGTGTGCTTTGTATTAATAATGATGTAGGCTGCTATGCTACTAGCATAGCAGCCTGTTTGGGGGTGGGACTTTCACTTTAAAGGAGTGTTCACATTGCGTTTTTGGCCTCCCTTGCCGGGATACGTTGGTAACCAGTCACAATCAGCTCCCCACTTATCCCTGCACGGAGAACTGCAGGCCCCCCCTTTTTTTAATGGCCAGTTCTTCGTGCAGGGATAAGTTGACAGCTGATTCTGACTGGTTACCAACGTATCCCGGCAAGGGAGGCCAAAAACACAATGTGAAAAAGCCCTGAGGATTTATTAAGAGGGCTCTTATAGATGGTGTTGGCTCTCTACACATAGTAGATTTTACCTGCAAATAGAATCTGATTAAGCCTTGTAATGCTGCTAAATAAGGGGAAATGTGATACAGAATGGGTATGTCGCAAAATAAGGTAGTTTTAAAATGGCGGCGGGGGGGGGGGGGGCAGACACTTAGGCTGTATGGGGCCCCAAAATTCCTGATGGCGGCCCTGACAGTACTCATCCATAGACTAGCATTGGGGGGGGGGGCGTTCCTCACAGCTCAGCACTGTGGACAGACTGCCAGGAGGGGTGTTCCTCACAGACTGTCAGAATTGCCCTTCTGACAATGAAGAGCTATCCGTAACGGCACCGATATCTTTTCCCCCGGGCACATAACAGGAAAGCCGTGCGCTGAATTCAGTGCACTGCCGGCTTTCTAGTGGTATATAAAACCATGTGTGCCTGAGGACATGAAAGGTCCTCTTTAAAGAGAATCTGTCACAAGATTTATACTGCCCAATCTGAAAGTATCATAAAATAATGATAGAGACTGACATTTAAAAAAAAAAAAAAAAAATCACCTGCTATCAGAGTCCAGCCATGTGTCTTGCTTCCTATCTTACTGCTGCTGATTGACAGCTCTCTCGCCAAATTGTGCATAGGGAAAAAGCTGCCAATCAGTGGCTGGGCATGCCTGTAGCTCACGAATACAAATACCCCACTGTATGAACCCAGAATTAGGAACACTCCAAGACTTGGCTTCAGTTGTGGATAATAAAGTGATCATTAGAATCCCATTTTTTAAGACTAACATGCTATTTTTCTCCTACCTTTAGATGTCTTCTCTGTGCCGCTGTTTAGTAGATATCCTGGTTCTTTTCAGTATGCAAATGAGTTCCCTCACAACACTGGGGGTGTCCCCAATGCTGCAAGAGAAATCTCCAGCGACGCCTCCTACACAGTACGCTCGTTTAACTTCCTGGGTCCCTTACACTGCTGATTGGCCTCAGCGGTCACGTGTGGCGGGGACATCCACTGGAAGAACATCAGAGCAGGATCAGACGACACTCGAAGACTCTGGAGCACTGGGGACAGTTGAGTAGTTTCGTAATTTTAAAATTTTTATCACCTCCCCAGTCTAATTTTAAAATAGAATTTTATTCTGGACAACCCTTTTAATGAAAGCTATATGTGACAATGATCAGAAACATTCATATTCCTGATCAAGTCATATTGATCAATGCTTCTGTAACATTGTAATGACGCCATTGTGAACAGAATCCTATTCTCATTTTCCAAGCCTCTCCTGTATAGATCATTTTAACATTTTTTTCAATTTTTGGCTACAAAATAGATATATTTCTTTATAAAGCACACTGTAATGTAATATTTGCATACCATATACTATGGAATATATGATTTATAAATCATGAAGAATTATAAGTCACTCACAGCTATACAGTAGATATGTTTCCTGAACAAGGAATAAGCTTAAAAATTGGGAAGCAAAATTGTTCAAGAAGAGCAAATGAAAAGGTATTTGTGGTAATGTGAAAATGGAACCACAAGACTTCAACCATACACCTTCACAGAGAAAGAAATGTAGCAAAATGCCTTCCTAACCCCTGTAGCTTTCAAAGGCATCTGCAATGCAGGGCATCTGGGTGTCCACCACTGATTTCATCTTTAATGTATTTGCATCTCTGATGTGGTGAGTGAATTAGAATTCATTTTACAAGTAGAAAATTGTAGCTTGCGCTGTTGCGTGTCAGCGTTGCAGAGGTCTTGCGTCCAGCTTTGTATTGAGCCACATGGAGTCAAGATGAATCACATTTTTTTTTGTTACTCTTTCAAATGAGAAAAAAAATCTCTTGACAGACCAGAGCTGAATACATACATTTTCTGTTCTATTGTGTTCAATCAGATTATTCCCTGTCTTCTGTGGCATCATTTTGTTTTCCCAGACGATTCCTGTGCAATAGAAATATTAGAGATCACCCGGAAAAACTAATTGAAGTGGTAAAGCTACAATCTGTATTTCTTAAATAGTCAGTGTTCCTGATGTTCATTTTATACTCAGATCAGACGCTGCATGTTACATTGTTAGATGAGTTAGCTCAAAATACATGAGGGATTTAATGTCTGCCAAAATTACCTTTCATGAAATCAGTTATTGTATCCCATTTTATTTATTCCTCGTTTTCCCCATCTGTTAATACATTCCCTCTCTTAATGATATTCTATAATACCCGCCTTATATATTTGTTGTCACTTGGCTCGATTTCTTCACTCGTCCTTATTAATAATACATCCCTTTTATGCCATTATTATATAATCCTTGTAATTCTGCTGAATATCTTACTAATGCAAATTTTTAAGGGCATACGTTTCATTTCATTTATGGTACATTAAAACATATAGGAGACAGGTAAAGGATATAGAAAGCAGAATATCATGCTTAGATAGAAGGCGTATGTAAAAAAAAATGTCACTAGTGAAAAGGAAAAGCTTACAATATATAATCTAAAAAAAATAATTAAATTTGTTGTCTATTTTTGTAAAGGCAACTAGTGAAATTACCATTGTATAGGAATGCTAATGGTCAATAATGGATTTAGGATTCTTCTCCCAGTCAGACCCATATTGTAATACCTTAATATCAATTAGACATATATTTCCAGGACGTGAATAAGCCTTCTGTTCCTCATAATAGGGTCTTTTGTATAATCACTGTTCATAGGTTCTCTTCTGCCCAATAGACTAACGATAATGTCAGGTAGTGGATTGAAGCACACATGCGGCCTTACCTATGTGACCATAGTCAGAGGGCTCATTGCAAACAAGATTTATCAGATATGCCAAAAAATTAAATTGTAAGTGGCCAACCAAGCCTGTCACATGCTGGACAGAGCTGGAGCAGTCAGTCAAGGGGAAGTCATGGGGCAGGGATAACTGAGGAGTCACCTAAAGTCATTGTCACCTAATAGGCACTTGCATCCTCATCTGTATATTTTATACTTTGTCTTCTTAGCAACTGGACCTCTCTCCATTACCATAAATATGTTTGTGCATCTGTTTCAGGCCACTTCTTGTGCACAAAGGAAGTGACAGATTCCCTTTAAATGGTAGGATTGTATAAGTGAATGCTAGTTGCTGTAGTTACAGTAATAGACTACTTTTTACCAAATACCATTCATAAAATTCAAGTTAAATCTGCTGTTTTTTTTATTTCTTCATCACCCGTTGGTTGACGATTTAAGGCAAAAACCGCATTGACTGTTTTTTTATGTGCAGAACTATATTTGTGGTTTTGCATAGGTACAGTCCTACACTACTGTAATGGTGCAGTATAGAATGTGCAAGAGAATTTTTGCAGGTCAAATCCAATGGTGTACCTACCATGGAGGTACCATAGGGAGCATTGAGGTCCCCAGGTACCCCAAACAACGCATTGGTCTCGTTTAATATCTAGCTGTCCAAGTATCTTAAATCATTCTCCCTTGCTTTGTTTATTGAGATTTATGATATTGTCCATCCGATATTATCCTCTTGCCTGTCAGGACAGATTAACTCTTAAATTAAAAAGCAACAATAGGCATGTATATAGTTAAAAAAATTCCAAGAAATGCAGAATTTCTACAACCGCTGTCCTTTAATATCGCCATTTTATTTAGAAGGGAGGTGGCAAATTCTGATTTGTAGGAATACCCTTGGTCAGAGTCATAAGTGGATTTTGTCATCTTGATCATTTTCACATAGTGTTTATTACTGTAGGATGCAATTTTCAGTTGGCATAGAGCAACATGTAACAATACATTAACAACAATGCAATATCAAGCCACGGTTTTATTTAAAAGGGTTTTCCATAGGATAGGGGATAACTTGCAGATCAGTGGGGTCCAATGACTCTGAACCCTACTGATCAGGAGAACAGGAGACTTTTGTCCACCATTCTGAATGAAGCAGTGGTCAGGTGTCACACACAATTCTATTGGAGAGTCAGAGATAGCCAAGTGCTGTATTTCAACTATCTCCGGTTAAAATGAAAGAAGTGGTACACACAACCCAACCACTGCTACATTCAAAATGGTGGATCCTGACCCTGTTATTTAGGCATTTCAGGATTATTGGGCACTGCTTGTGTCTGCCGTGTGATGGTTTTCAAACCTCTTGAATTTGTTCCTATAATGGAACAGAAAAACAGATTTCAAAATTCAGAAGTGACCTCAGCTGAACCAATCCTAAAAATCACACATATGTGAAAGAATTGTTTACCAGTAATCGCACTATATGGTATATAATAGAGTGGAGAGCTATTGCAAACGAAATCTTTTGAGACAAAGACATTTTTACAGAATATAACCAATATATATTTTAGTATGGATTTTTAAGCAAGTCAAATTTGCATAATTCCTTATAAAATGTTACTAATGTACTGCATTATAAACACATTATATGTATTATCCAGATTTTGTTTTTCCTTTTATCACTACTACAGTAGCTGAGCACGAATTATAGAATTGACTTCTGTTCAACTGTATTTTCTTGTATCCTATTTAGTAATCCTGCCAACTTTATCTGGGCACTGTATTCATTGCCAAGTGTAGATGGGCAGAACTGATTTATTGATGGAAAAGTTGTGCTAATAAATTAATGAGCTGTATCCAGAAATTAGCAATCTTAAAATGTGTTATATAAAGATCGCTATACCAAGCATTATACCTAAATAATGGAGACGTGACTCTTTCATGTACATATAGAGAATTACATAGCTACATAGTAGATGAGGTTGGACAAAGACATCAGTCCAACCTATAACTCTACAATCCCTACACTATTGATCCAATTATATAGTGCAGGGGTAGGGAACCTTCGGCTCTCCAGCTGTTGCAAAACTACAACTCCCAGCATGCATACTTGCTCTGCTGTTCTTGGAACTCCCATGGAAGTGAATGGAGCCTGTTGAGAGTTGTAGTTTCACAGCAGCTGGAGAGCCGAAGGTTCCCTACCCCTGATATAGTGTATTCAGTGGCCTAACTAGAAATGTCGGGGCCCCAAGGCAAACAGGTGGCCGATAGGAGGAGCGAGGATCGGTAAGTAAATAGGGCTGTTACCTGCTGGGGTTACTCCAGCAGGTAACGGTTTATTAAAAAGAAAAAAAAAAACTATCTGGGTCCGCCAGGGCCGCTAATATCCCGGGCCCTGTGGCAAACACTACCACTGCTTCTGCAGTAGTTACACCCCTGTGTGTGTTACTTTAGTACATAGGTATAGATATACTTAAGGTCATGAAAAAGCCGCTACCTACTCACAGGTTTTAACCTGTCCAATACATCCCTTTCCAAAAGTCCTAATTTTTTATCCAGCAAATGGTCTGCGAATATTCATTGAAAGGGTGCAGAGGGGACAAAAACATTAGCCCATCTGTCCTTCTTTGGCAAGACTCTGCACCATTCTAAGGCCTGGTTCATATCTATGTTCAGTACTCCATTCGGGAAGTCCACATTAGGACCCCCGGAACAGAATACCGAACGCATTGACAAGCGGTGAGCACTGAAAGCACATGGACCCCATAGACTATAATGGAGTCCATGTGATTTCCGCACGCGATCAACATGAGTCATGTAGAGGGGAAAGTAGTTCATGAAGTACTTTTCTCTCCGCATGACTTGTGCGCACACCATGCAGAAGACATACGGATCATATTATAGTCTATGGGGTCCATGTGCTTTCAGTGCTCACCGGTTATCAATGCATTTGGTATTCCATTCGGGGGGGTCCCATGCAAACACAGATATGAACCAGGCTTAAGGGCCTATTTTGACCTTGGTCTTTTATATATACCAGTGCCACACTAGAATACAGTGTTAAAGAAAGAACTAGCAAAGTTTTCTTTCATACATACTATATCAACAAAAATAGCCTTGCGATGTTAGACTTTGTTATACATAGTTATAATTATACAGAAATGCTGTTGCTCTTTCAGAAACTCATATCTGATGTATGAGTAGCCATCTAAAGGTTGTGAAAATACACAATAAAATTCGAGGTTGTGATATGCAATGCATTTATCCAAGGCTGCCTACTGGATTGCATTGTAATTCTTAGGAAATGGCGCTCTAAACCTGTATTAGTTCTTCAACTTCTCTCCATTCTCTAACATACAATGAAGAAAATGTATTTTTTTTTCACTTTCTCTGCAATGACGGTATTCATCTTAGGAACACTTTTAGTGCTTTAAACACATAAATAAAAAATAAGCTCATGGAAATGGAATGATACTGATAGAATGAGGGCATTTCGAGTGCATGAGTGTATCATTTATAAACCCTGATATTTCTGTACAAATTAATTTTTTTCTCTTCTTAAAACGCTTCCCTCTAACATCATTGTCTGAAATCTTCTAAATGGAAATCTCAACTTCCTTTTATCCCGTGTTATTTTAGGATAAATCAGTCAACGAAAAACGACTGTTTATAAGTATAGATAAAACATTTTCAACTCTAAAAGCTTTTAGACTAGCCCGACAATATACAGGTATTCACTAATAGACAAGAAATAAACAATATTTCATCAATTCCATTTACTGAAGTGGAAATAGCTGGCGTACAGAGAGTGTATCTGCTTCTTTTGTGAAACCATGCTCCTGTATAGCTTTCATGCTGATATCCTTTCTTATTGGCATATCTATGGGTACTCTGTCAGCTCTGTAACCACCCATACTGTGAAATCTGAACCAGTCATTGACTGTCATGTTACATGCCTCATTAGCTGCCATATTGCAAATCTTTTTTAGATGATATCTTTTTAATCAAGTTTTTTTTTCTTGCTATCCAGTTGCAGATGGATTAACAGAATGATCAGGCTGACAAATAGACCATGTTTGGCCAACTCTTAAGTACTTCTGATGATCCGAAACATTTATTATTACACATCTCCTAGCATGTTGGAAAATCTCTGTGAAATGACTGGATTCTTCCAATTTCTCATAAAACTGGTGTCTAGTATTAGAACTGTCTGGCAGCCTTTACGATGAAAGCTATTTGGAAGAAAAAAAGCAACAAGACTGTCCGGTCTATAAATCACATAAATTGTTTTTGATTTTTGTATACAACGGTAATAAAAAGACGGAACAGATCAAATACAGGAAACCTTGACTCTAACTCTATCACAACAAGACTTTACTATTGCCAACAAAAGAAGACAAAGGAGCCCATATTATTTACTATCTAGCTAATGATGAGCAAATATCTAAGTCAATATTACCTAATAGTAGATGGTACAAGATACTCTCACCATCAATAAAATGGCCATTTGAAGTGTATTCAAAACCTACAAGTAGGATATTGAATCCCTTATTCTATTCTCATTCCTATGTAAATAGATACAACAATCAGTATACAGTATCATCCCACGTCTTATAAAACCAATGAAGGGGGATCGGTCATCAGCACAGTTTGGTATCACAACTTAAGTTCTTTTGATAGGGGAAGAGAGAATTCAGTATTGTTTACCATTGTTTTACAAAGGAAAATTGAAGGATTATTGGGGAACTACAACTGATTAAACCGGCTACATAGGAAAAGAATATGGAAAAGAATAAGAAAAATTATAAATAATATATTTAGCGATTTATTTAGTGATAATTAAAAAATATATATATTTACATGTATGTTGAATCTCACGTCTGTTGTTACAATTCTATGTGACATTATTGCCATTTGATGGGGAATATATGTATTGGCTAAAAAAGATGTGGCTACAAATTCCCTATAGAAAGATAACCTATATTATTAAATACCTAAAAATTTGATATCTCTCATTTTATCAGATTTACTCGCCTTAAAACTGCTCTGTTTGTTTAATGTTGGTACTACTGATGCTTTACATGGAGATAAAGACATGGCACTATCAACTTTATGTGATACTATTCTGTAAATAGTATAAAGAACAGATACACCAGAAAATGGTGAACATAAAACAGAGCTGTATCATGCTGATCATATAGGATTGTACTCAGGTCATGAAAACTTGTTTAATTAAATGATTAATTGAGCTACAAAAGGCACAGTCAATTGTCCACTACTGGTGTCTGTTGGGTCTCGTGCTGTGTTCTGCACCCCATGTGACCACTTAGACTAAGGCCACGTGGGAAGCTGGACTTCTGGCGATGAGGACACAGCACAGGATCAAATGGACACAGGCTATGTCACATTCCCCCAGCCTATGCAGGGTTTGTCCAACTGTTGGTGCAGTTTATAAACAGGGATGTCAGAAAGAAAATCAGCTCATTTACTGAATGGCTGTTGACTACAGTGCATCATAAACAGTTCAATAAGTTGACGCGATCACAATGCATATACATGAAAGTGCATATACATGGACTGCAAAAGTTTTCTTCACCATCTGCTTCAGACCATCCTGAATGAATGGGCTTAGGCATATTGTTGTATCACAACTGAGAACAACCTTCAAGTTGCAGAGAGCCAAAATGCAGCATTAGCTGTACATAGCGTCCAACTATATCTGCCTATGCCTCCATTGTCATACAGAAGCACCGTGATGTTTTTTTTTATTATTAGATCTGTATAAAACCAACATAAAAGAACATGGCATGCCTCCTGTATGCTGGTCTAGAAGCATTGCTATGTCTAAGGCTCAGTATACTGTTGAGAAGGCTCTGCATTCAGGTTCTGCCATGGGTATGCTGTCTATGAGCTTTAAATACATTCCAACATTGTTTATCAGGTAAAAAAGCTTTAAAGCGTTTTTCCATGTTTAAAATATTTATGACTTATTCCAATGATAGGTCATTATCAATATTAAATCTGTGGCTGTCTGACAACTGACACCCCCAGGCATCAGGTTAGGATAGGTAATCATTATCAGATTGACACCTAGCACCCTCAACAATCAGCTCCTCAGCTGTAATGGCTGAACCAAGTCACTGCAGCTTGCTTTGAATTCAAGTGAGTGGGATCTGAACTGTGGTAACCCGGTCTGACCACTACACAGAGCTGACTGCTTCCTGCTGCATTCTCTGTGTATGAGAACAGCTGATCTGTGTGGGTACTGGCACCAATCAGATATCCATTACCTATCCTTAACATAGATCATCAATATTTTTAGCCTGGAAAACTCTTTTAACAGGATCCCACTGTATGTAGTTTTTCAGTTTAACACTACACATTCCTTCATCTCTGGATAGATGTAAAGTGGCCATAAAAATCAAAATGGTATTCGGACATGCAGCAACCATTTATTATTTAAGTAATGATTTTCATCAGGAGAATGTAAATCACTATTTAAATTGCAATAAGAGCTGAATTAATTCGATGTGAACCTGAACACAGATTTCAGAATGTTTATAAGACCAATAGGTTTATGGCTGATCAAAGTGTCTAATAATCTTTTACTGACTTTTATGTTCTTTTCAAAGTCAAAGTATTTTAAAAGCTGCTCAGCTGTCCGCTCCTGTCTGGTATGTCAGGATAAAACATTGTGGCATGTGCAAACCGATTTGCTTTAAAATACTTATAGTGGATTGTAATGAGATAATGACAAGCATAATAATAAGGTAAATATTTATTTTATTTTGTGTCTATTATATAAAATAAAATGTTACATTATTACTTACATTATTATTAATAGTATTATTGATTAGAAATCCCTTTAATTTTACAATCTACAATTTTAATTTAACTTTAATATTACAATTTCATTTTTGAAAACATTTTATTTCATATAATACACTTTGGAACCGAATAGGATCCTTCTGAGCAAGGAACCGGTTTGGGTTTGAAATGCGTTGTAAGAAATTATTCCAATAAATCCTTTATTTCATTATTATTCCATCCTTCTTTTGCACAGTTGAAGTTATTTTTTTCTTTACATCTGTCTACATTCTATAACATGGCCACCATAACTAGCTGACGAGTTGAAGCCAATTACCCTGGCAGAGGCAGGATCAATAAGAAGGGTAAAAAAAAAAAAAAAAAAAAACTACCTTGACATGCCTTTAAAATAGAAAACTGCCCATGCACCCCAATTTTTTGATTGCCAAAATAACAGTATATAGATGTATGTTTAATTATATATTGCAAACACATTTCACTGATAGATAAAGCTTGAGTCTTCTTTGTATATGCAATATTTTTGCATATATTTTACCATTTTTACTTGATATAATTGTTGAAAAGTCAACAATACTTGACAACTATCCTGGAGGCAGAAAACTTGTGAAAAGGTCAATCTCCCAGGTATACTTAACTCTTCTTCACTCCCTGCTGCTAAAATAGACAATGACACTGATGCTGGGGTATCAGAACCTACAGCAGTGCCCAGATATGGGGAGAGGCGAGTCTGAGATCAAAAATTGGAAAGTAGTAAATTATACCATCATAAATATTTATCCTCTATTTGCATATATCAAATAAATTCAATTGCACTTGTATATACCAGAACAATCTGCCCAGTATGATATCTGTACATGGTGGGCCATAAGTATGGATACACCCAGGTGGGCCATAAATATGGATACACCCAGATATGGATACACCCAAGGTCTCCAGATATCACTCCCTTGGACTTCTATTTCTGGGGCCATTTATAAGCTAAAGTGTAACTCCGTGAAGATCCAGGATGTGGGACACCTTGAGCACATCCTTTAGTGGGTTACTGTCATTGCTCCATGTCACAAACATGCCAATAACTCTATAATGAATCAAGCTACATTAAAAATGAGCACACCATGGTTTTTCTTGTGCAATTCTCCATGTGTTTGGTGTGTCACATTCCCGTTGAAAAAAGTAAAGTTGAATCCAAAATGGCGGTTTTGCAGATGGCAGCCATGGGCGTCACCCAGCCTCAAATGTTTCCCCCTCCCATGTACTAATATGCATATTTATACTTATGGCCCAACCTGTACAATGTAAAATCAAAAATAACATAAAATGACCTAAACTATTGCAAAGCATTGATTTCTTTCTATGTGCTGTACAAAGGGACCTATATCTTTATATTTCTGGAGCATGTATCTGTCTGTAATATCCATCTGTAAACATTGTGTCATGGGTTTATATATTAAAAATGAATGACTCTAAATGCAGGTTATTAAAATAATGCACATTAGCCATGTTTTTGTTTTTTACTGTATTGACCGACGAGAGCTTATGAAAAAAAATGAGAAAATAGTTGTTTAAAATAGCACAGGTTTTAGTTCTATTGGTAGTAATGTTTTCTGTATAGTTCAAATGGACGCGCTTTAAGAGATAAGTCACTTTCTATATACAGTATTTATCGAGTATAATATGGCAGGGACATTTTACTTGGGTTTAAAGCCTTTTTTGTGTTGAATTGCTGCTTTTAGTTGGGGATTCTGATGAAACTCCCTCCTGTGCCATCTCTTACTTCGCCTTGTATGTAGAATAAAAGCAGCTTCATTTACGAGAGCAGTCTCCAGTAGTTTTTTGCATCATGGATCCACACACCCCATTACTGTATGTCAGCTTATGCCTAACTTGTTTCTACCTCCTCCACATGAGCACTCAGCAAATTACACAATGGCACTGGCAGAACAAAAGGCACTTTATAATGTTACACTTTTACGTTAACAGATCTGCACACCGCTGTGAACACTGGACAAAATGCGGCAGCTCTATATTTAAGAGTAGGAAGAAGTACCAAACAAAATAAATGTATGTGATGAAACAGAAGTAAAAAGCTACTCGGTCGTACGATTCATTTTCACACTTCATAGCAGAAATTTAAGAAGAGATGAAATGCAGGCGTTGCTAATGGTGGGAACTGGCCCAGTTGTGTACAGTTTAAGAACTTCAAGGGACGGTATAGACTCATAATGAAGCAGTGCCATTAATATTGTAATATTACTAATAGCAGATGTGATCATTTCTCAATAAGGGTTAAGTCATGTGTTCAGGTTTTTTGAAGCAGTTTTTGATGACAAAACCAGGTATGGATCGAGGGTGAGACAAATGATACTACTCCACAATGTCTTAGTCCACTTCTGGTTGCCTCTACAACACCGGCTTCAACAAAATGTGGTGTACCACAGAGAACCTCCGGCCACATGCTGGTCTGGGTTACCGGGGATTTCACTAAACAAAGTGAGACATTTATAGATTATTGGTAAAATCCCAGCAAGTGACAAGTATCAGCCAATAATCAATAAATGTGTCACGTTGTGGTATGAAATCACAACCGTCCCAGCATGTAGAAGCACTATTAAGGCTAACTTTTGACAGGTGTTTGTACAACGGCCAAAGAGTAGTCAAGGTGCCGACTGAGGACTGTGCCAATATGGAGGTTGGCACAGCTTTCAAATAAACTCTGATGTATCCACTTTCAGTATTGATGACCACTGTTGCTTCAGAAGTTACAGCGTGCTAGAATTCATTTAATACATTGGATTTCTTTTGCCGTGCTTTGCCTTATTACTGGCCACATAGTAGCCTCCACAGAGCAGCCAGTATTGAGGAAGAGCAGGGCATTCACTTAACAAGGACCTGTCCTCTAACGTTAATGGTGTAATATATCACTAGATAGCTGACAGCATGCAGAATTCAGAGCACTGACAGTGTTGCTAATATCAGTTGCAGAGATATCAGTGTTGTTACTTTTTCCCATGAGGCACCCTCCATAGGTATCCTCTATCGCTGCTCCTGTTTGCCATGAAGCCACTGGCCATATGCCTCTGTGCTGACCGAATCTATGCTGGGATGCCCACTCCATAGGAGAAGCTCAAGTCAGCCTCTACAGTTGTCATGATGCTGTACACATCTGAAGACAGATGTTACTCTTCCAAATACCAGTGTTCTGATTGATTTATTTGGCTCTTACTCTGGTCTCAGTATAAACTCCTGCATGATGTACCTCTCTAAAGACTGACACATCCCCACAGGTTCTCCTGAGCCCTTACCATTGTCAACTGTTTCAGAACCATGAATCCTGCAGCCATGCTGGCGGCAAATAGTCACCCTCTCCTTCCACTGTGCCAAACAAAAACCAAAACAGTCAAAACTTCCATTATCAGTAGCGCTGGTTGACATGTTTTTTCTACCATCCCTCTTTCCTTCTTCTGTGTTCTGGACTCCATTCTGATCACATTTATTTAGGGACCCTCCAGATCCAATTTAAATCTCAGGAACAGTGGGAATTTCACTCCCTGATATTTGCTTATATTATTTGGCTGGCCATCTGAAGTATCTCAAACCATGGCTTTCCTTGATAGTACCTGCAAATCTGAAATGGCACCTTGTGGATTGGGTGAGTCTTCCAAGTCTGTAGCCTTTACTGTTACAGCTAACACCTAAAATGAAAGATCAAGTGCTTCTTATCCACAGAGTGGCTCAGAGGGTGTGGTTGGCAGCTAAATTATTGGATTAATTTATTTAGATCAATATATAGAATGCCACCAGAGACTCCTGTATGGTTGAATCGGGGGTTTAGACCAGTTATTCCAATTTACAGATGCAAGACACTGGACTCAGATCAGAACTGATACTCTACAAAACATATACTCTGATGGAACACTACTTACATTCCACCATCTTCAATTTACATTTCAAATCCTGCACTGTACATTTTACAGATATCTCCAACTACGATAAGCTATCCAGACTCAATTTTAACCCTTGCTGACCCAAATGTACACTTATCTACTCATGGGCATAATTTTATCACAAGGCCCAGGAGGACTGATTTCATTGCTTTAATCTCACCTTATCAACAGAAAAGCAGCAATGGAACCCCTGTAGGTCATTGATAAATGGAAATCCCTCATCCTGACACTTGACAAAGAGTCCATATCCAACAATCTGTATGTTTCACTGGCTATCAACAACAAGCAACAACAACAACCACCAACTGTACATCAAGCATCAAAATGACCTTACACATCTACGTCTATACAAAATAGGCCGTGTTCCCATTGTCTGTAAAGTGCTAGGGAATTTGATGGTACTATATAAGTACAAGAAATAAATGAAACCAAGATTTGAAATAGGTTCCAAGCCTACCTACATATACTGGAAACCATGAATAGTAGCAGTCTATTCCGTACAAGGTACATAGTTAGAAGCAGATGACTCTATCCAGTGCAGGGGCCAAGCCATGCCATTCATCTGCTTCCTGCTCTGTATACTGCACAGAGAACAGGTTAAGTGAAAATAGAGAAACTGCTATATTAGGAACTTACTGCATTTAGTAGAGTAACAACAGATTCACTAGTGTTGCAACTTCGTTGTTCGCGTCCAGAGGAGGCCAAACAATGGAGAAGTGAACCGCTAAAACAGCAGTTATCTACAAAGTCCAGCAGACCCCATTGACTACAATGGGGTCCTTCTGGTGTCCGATCTTTTAAAACTACAAATCGACGAAGGAAACAGTCCTCCGTGCAGGACTATTTCCTCCTCCGATTTTTGGCAGATGTGCCTCAGTCTCCAATTGAGATTCCAGCTCAGATGTGAATGCAGTCTTAGCTTACACCTAACTAGCACAAAGTTACATAACAGTATTTAACATCAAATTGAATTTTCTGGCCGACATGGTACCACATTATTTTCTCTTGGATGCAGCTTCTCATTCCAAACAAAGTAAGAAAGTAATTCTAACCTTCTCTCATACAGAATAACCCAAACTAATTTCTTTTGGTGGTATGCCATATTTAGTATGAAACTTTTTCTAAGTGTAAAAATCATAAACTGAGAGATAGTTTACATTCGTTGTAAGGAAGGAGAAAGAAAAACAGCAGAACATCTAAGCCAATCTGCCTTCATGAACAGAATTTCTATAAAGCATATTCATGAAATCCATAAAACTATGGAATGCACTCCCATAGGAACCGGTATTGGCAGACACCATAGACAAATTAAAACCTTGGACAACTTCCTACAGTAACAGAATGTACAGGTCTTCTGACATTAATAATACAATATGGAATACTGATGTACAGATCTTTCACATTGCCAAAGTGGGGTTAGGAAAGAATTCATTTTGTATGCCTTAGAAATATTGGAATGTTTTATTGCAGCAATTTTCAATTCATTTGGATCAACCCTTAGGATGAAAAGGTTGACTTGAGCTCCAACGTACTACAATGCTTCACAGTCCAAGAAATCTATAATCATTTTCATAGAACAATAACAACAATGATAATTGTATTAAATGAATTGCCCAGAATTGTAAAAATGTATCTGTTATAATGAATATAAAGGCAGGGAAGTAAATAGATAGCGGTAGTAGTGGGGGCAGCAGTATCTACTTTTTCTTGAGGTACAGATCCAGGCAGGGAAGCATTTCACTAACACTGGAGGCAGAGTGAGTCCCAACAAAGGTGGAGCATTCATGTTTAAACTTACAGTATCCATAGAAATTGCATTGCCCCTTGTTAAAGAGCCAGCACATCCTGGTTTTAACAGGTTTGTCCTGCAAAAGCAGGGATGGCTGAGATTGGTGGGGGGGGCAAGAAAGGGCTACTGCGACATCACCAAACGGAGTTACTCACCAGCCATCTTTGTGACCCAACCAATATCTGGCTTTAATTCCTTAATTCCTCATGGTAAAACCACCATTCTGAACCTCCAAGGCTACGCTACGGGCTGAATATTAAAAAAAAAAAAAAAAAAAAGTTAAAAATTAAAAAAACCCAATGAGGTCACCTTTTGGGGAAAATGCTGACAAAGCGCACATGCCAAAGCAGAAAAGGCTAGAAGCCAGTTGTTAAAAGTTATAGCTGTCACACTCTTCCTTTACATGCCCCTTTCTAAGCAGAATTCCCTATCAACAGTCACAAAATCCATGGAAATCAAGGAACATATAGTAATTCAGATTTGAATTTAGCTTTCTGCATTAAAATCAATAATAAAACAGTATGCAGTAAACTCTTAACCTTCTTCTAGTGACTGTTGAGATAGAATTTTATCAATTAGGGCGGGTTCACACCTGTACCCAGTCTCTGTTTTCGAGTTTCCGTCTTCTGCCGAGAGAAAATGGACAGGAGACAGAAACCCGGCAGACAGTTTTCAAACCCATTCACTTGAATGGGTTTGCAAAGTGACTGCCCGTGAGCATCTTGTGCTTTCCATGGGGACACCAGCTTGTTTAACCGGACACAAAGTTGGACATGCAGGACTTTGTGTCTGGTTAAAAAAAAAAAAAGGTTTCGCCATGGATAGGCACAAGACGCTCACAGGCTGTCACTTTGCAAACCCATTTAAGTGAATGGGTTTGAAAACTGTCTGCCGGGTTTCGTCTCCTGTCCATTTTCTCTCGGCAGAAGACGGAAACTCGAAAACAGAGACTGGACGCAGGTGTGAACCCACCCTTACCTATTTGAGATAGAGATGGTTGTGTGGCCAGTGGCCAATGTATTTTTGAAAATGCTTTTTCAACTTTAACATTTTCTAAAAATTTGAAAATCATGTACCAGGTATTTGTGTGAAATCTATATACTTATATATACTTACCATATACAGTATATGTAAGGTGAGACCCTGGACTAAGTTTATGCAGTTGTGTGGTCTGTCCTGTTAGTTACATGACCTGCATGGCCAATCATTACTTGACACGGTGATGTTACCTCCATAAATATTATATTTGGACTTATTTTATATTCTTGGTAGCATTCTGTTGTTTTTATTTTATTTTAATTTGTTCCTTTTTTGTTTAACTCAGAATAATACTCGGGAAATTAAAGAACAGCAAAGTTTATATAGTATGTAACAATTTGTTTCTATTTCCCCCAATACCAATTTATCAGTAAACACATTTTTTTTCAAATCAGACACATTACACAAAACTTATTACTTATTACATTTACAGTAATAAATCTATGTTCAACTAATTTGTGAAATAAGTCATTGGAATGACCTGTAGCTGTAGGATGGTAAAAAAAAATAGGCCCCTGGTTACAATTTTCCAGTTTTATTACGTTACCTGTCACTGAACAGATACTGTATTCAATTGTACAACATATGTTTAGAATAAAGAAACATTTTCAGATCTCAGTTTGATACAGTGTATCCCTTAAAATAACACATGACATGTATCCTTATGTTCAGATCTGGGATGGCTCCAATTTGTGAAGATTATGGAAGTTTAAGTGATGTACTGCTATAAAACACAAGTGATTTTCTGTCTCTATCATCGTGTCTTTTGTCTAAAACTAAATGTTTCAAAAACTGAGCTATTTGTATTTGTGCCATCTACTATCCTGGCCAAACCCGATGTATCCATTTCAGTATGTGGTACAACCATAACTCCTAGGCAGCATGCCAGCTGTCATAGGGCAATGTTAAACCCAAATATTTCTTTTACTCCCCATATACAATTACATTAAAAAACAAAGCAGAAATGACCCTTTCCTTATCTGGAAACAGCTAAAAGTCTTAATGTTGCTTTGATTCATTCTCATATTGAATCTCACCAAACTCTCCACTCTCCAAGCTATCCTAGGCTCATATAGCTGACCAGCCCCTATACTAATATGGATGCCACATGCCGGTCGCACATTCAGTATAAAATTTCATTTAAATATGTTACTCTCATGATATGTATGATGACAATTATTAATATTCTCCATAATCTGAAGCTTCTAGTCCTGTCTCCAACTCTAGTGTTGCACCAGTTTTCTGCAATGTTCTAACTTGGACAATCAAATAAGTTCCCTACACCCACAGTATCTTTTTGGGCAAGGCTATCACACTATATTATTTGACTTTTGCCATTTAGCACCATCATGCAGAACAGTTTTACCCTAAAAAAAATAACAGACACCATAAAAGGAACACGGTGGACCCCATGATAATCTAATCTTGGTTCCATTAGGCACCATCCAAGTTCTTCATGTAATGGATCCATCACAGCTTGAATTCTGCTTTTTTGCTTCTAATACAGAACAAAAAAAATTGAATTCGTAATTCAGATGCGAATTTAGCTTTCTGCATTAAAATCAATAATAAAACAGTATGCAGTAAACTCTTAAGCTTCCTCTAGTGACTGTTGGAGATAGAATTTTATCAATTACCTGTTTGATTATACATCACAGAAAGGAGCTCCAACTCATGTAAGAATATCGTAGTCAATCAGAACCTCGGGCCCATTAGTATTTGAGGGGTATTATATGTAAGCTTAAAGGTTTGGTATCTGTAATTTACTTTACTCATTCCATGATAGATACTATGATAGATAGATAGATAGATAGATAGATAGATAGATAGATAGATAGATAGATAGATAGAATCTTTGACCGACTAACGTTACCGATTTTACCAGTTTAATTATTTCAATGTCTGCCTGATTGTTCCTTGCTGATTTCTAATAAAGATACCCTCACAATTAATACTAAACACAACAGGTATTACAAACAAATCAATTAGATCCCCAAATAACTAGCATTTTACATTTGCATAATCTTCTTAAAGTTCTGTTTGAATTCCCTTTATGAACGGTCACAGTATGAAGCTTTCCTGTGAACTTGTTACTATATTGTGGAATGAATTACCCGTACACTGTGTGGCAAATTACTATGTTTTTCAGGTTTACACACTGAATGCTGTATGGCGCAACACTAAGAAAACAATTCAAACGATAATTTCCTTTTTTCCACTCAGTTCAATTATTTCCTCTTAAATTAATAATACAAAAATATTTCCAAGAATACCAAGCTCAGCAGGCATGTTCCCAGGCACAGTTTATAAACTCAATGTAACTATCCTTAAAATCAAGTAAACAACACTACATACATTCAGTTAAGAATCCTGTATAACTTACAGTAGAACTGGGCTTGGATTTACATTTTGTTGTCCATATGTGCCACCCTTTCTACGATTCGAACTTTCCCAATCCCGATCCATCAACCCTAGTCAATGCTTCTCTATGGGAAAAGTCACTTTTAGAGTTGAGTCGATCTTGAGATTTCAAAATACGATTTCTGATCGTTTTCCAGCCGATCCCAATCGTGAAATTTGCTCGATCGCCGATCTTTTCCGAACCCGATCGCTCAACCCTAGTCAGTAGTGTTGGCAATTTTTATGCTCTATTCTCCTCAGCCATTGGCAACTTCACTCTGTAACTTTGCATGGTCTGCTTCTTCAAGGATGAGCTGCTATAGTTCCTAAGATTGAAGAAATTACACAAAGTGACATCCTATCACAGTACTAAGGATGAGCAAACCTATTAGGGTAGAATCAGATTCAACTCCAATTTTCCACACTTTTCAGGTTCTATTCAAAACATTTGGGGTTTATCACCCAGAAAACACTGTTGTATCCTAAGACTTCAGAACAAGTGGAGGCCAATGAGGCACAATCTCAAGATTCAACCATGTGTGTACAGTACCATGCTGGAATTCAGTGAGCTCTTTAGAGTGAGCCATTGTTCCACAAATATTTGTCAAAGCAGACTACAAGTCTAGGTGGCAAAGGAAATGAATAAAACCCTTGATAAAGAACCCGTGATTGTGTCTTTGGCACATAATAAAAACTTTCCATCTGCTTTCAAGATGTTGGCAAAGACATTTTTTTTTTTTTTTTTTTTTAAATCTATCATCTAATTATTTATTTGTCTGTCTATCTAACTATTTTGAGAAAGTGACAGGCAGATTGCTGCAATCATGCTATATCTCCCCCAGGTTTTAACTTATGTGTGGTCCAGTGTGGGTCTTGAGAAGGCCTCAGCTCCAGGTGTGCGTCCTTGGCTCATTACTGGGCTAGAAAAAGGCTGCAGAATCTGCACTCCAGGGCACAATATTGTGCATGTATTTTGTTTTGCTCATTTTGTGCCTGAAGGTTTATTTATTTTCCTGTTTTTTTTCTAAATAAACCAGTTTGCTGCACATTTTGAGTCCCTGTCTTTGAGGACCACACCACTGCTTCTACCAAGGTAACTTCCCCACACTATCTATAGTCAAGATACAAGATACAAATGAGCTTTATTAGCGTTACCAAAGAATAAAACATTTGGTGTTGCCAAAGCAAAAAGGAGGTTGGGGGAGGTGGAGGGGGGTTGGTACAGGGTTCGTGGGTTGGGGTTTCAGTGTCCTTAGGGTCTCGTTTTTGTTTGGGGTGTGTGGGTATTGGTGAGTATGGGGTAGACGGGTGATGGGGGGCTTAATGGTCTTTTGGGTGGTGGGTTTAATAGTCTATGGGGGGGTGGGGGGTTTGATAGTCCATGCATCTCATCTTCCTCTTGTTTGGTGGCAGCTGGACACATATTGGGCTGCGATCTCCACAGTGGTCTCCTCCTCTCCCAGTAGGATGTAGAGTTTCCTCTTCTCGTCTGCAGATGTGAAGTCTGGGATATGGGCAGAGAGTCTTTGGTAGTAGACGGCCCTCACAGCTGAGTATTTGGTGCAGTGTAGCAGGAAGTGGGTCTTGTCTTCTAGGGCCCCTTGGTCGCAGTGCTGGCATAGTCTGTTCTCCCATGGCTTGTACATCTGCCTGTGTCGGCCTATTTCAATCTCTAGGTTGTGGGCGCTCAGTCTGTCCTGGCTCAGGGCTTGTCTGTGTTTGGGGTGGCGTATTCTCTCCAGGTAGGGGGCCATGGTGTAGTCCCTTTGCAGGGATTGGTACACGGTGAGTTTCTTGGAGTTATTTATTTTGTTTCTCCAATCTTCAATGTACTGCTCTCTGTTTGCCTCTGTGGTCGTCTTTATTTCAGCCTTGGTCATCATCTCTTGGTGTTTTTGGTTTGGTGGTTGGCTGTTGTTTGGTTGAGGGGTGTCTGGTTTGCTCAGGTCTCTGTGGCTTAGCCAGGTTTGGTGGTGGTAGGAGTTGGGGTTGCTCCCCTGAATGTGCACCTGGAAAGCTAGCGCCCTCTTCTGTATGGTGAGCCATAGGGGGAGTCTACCTAGCTCTGCCCGGCATCCCATGTTGGAGGTGTTGCGATGGACATGGAGGAGGTATTTGCAGAACTACAGGTGGAAGGTCTCTGTTGGGCTAGAGTCCCATTTTGGATGGTCTGGGTAGGTGGCTGGGCCCCAAACCTCACTGCCATAGAGAAGGATCGGGGCAATGACTGCATCAAATATCTTCAGCCAGACCCTCAGTGGTGGTTTGAGTTGGTACAGTTGTCTTCTGATGGTGTAGAGGGTTCTGTAGGCATTTACTTTCGGGGTTTTGGTTGCTGTTTTGAAGCTTCCTGATTGGCTGAGCTCCAGCCCCAGGTTGGTATAGCTGTTGGTTTTCTCCAGTGTGGAGCCGTTCAGTGTGAATTGTGGGGTGGGGGGCTTTGTTGTGGCCCTTCTTCTGAAATACCATGACTTTGGTTTTCTTGTGGTTGATGGATAGGGCCCATATGGTGCTGAATTTTTCCAGCACTGACAGGCTTTCTTGGAGGTCTTTCTCGGTGGGGGACAGGAGTAGGAGGTCGTCAGCGTATAGCAGGAACTTCACCTTACGGTCGTTCAGGGTAATGCCTGCTGTTGGTGAGGCCTCCAGGATTGTAGCCAGTTCATTGATGTAGATGTTGAAGAGCGTTGGGCTCAGGCTACAGCCTTGTCTGACCCCTCGGGCCTGTAGGAAGTATGCTGTCCTTTTCCCATTCACCTTCACACTGCATTGGTTTTTGGTGTAGGAGCTCTTGATGACATCATACGTTCTTCCTCCTATTCTACTTTCTAAGAGTTTTAGGAGCAGGCCTGGGTGCCATACTGAGTCGACTGCCTTCTTAAAGTCCACAATGCAGGCGAATATCTTGCGAATATCTATAGTGTCTACTCTATAAATTTACTCTATCTTATGTTGAAAAATAGCACTCCATAGCACTTTATTCTTTGCACCATTTCAGCTCTAATACTCTATCTATCTATCTATCTATCTATCTATCTATCTATCTATCCATCTACTGTCATTTACTGTATCATGTATACTTGTATTAAGTGTGAATACATTAATACAAATTTAAAGTATATGGAAAAATTCTACACCAAGTTCATCATTCTGGTTTTTCAACTAAAGGTGAGTTGTTGTTCTGAGCTTGTCACAGAAATGCAGAAAACTGAAGACGTTTTTTCCCTGCCTGTTTCCATTTTTGAAGGTCAATTACACAGCATGTAGACACACTAAATACCCTGAGATGTAAATCAGCTTTAAGAGTGGTTGAATAGATCCTTAGGACATTCACAAAGTACAGGAAGGAAATTTGGCTTATGGCAATTATTCCAAGAAAAGGCAAAATTACAAAGACGGACAAGTGGCTACAGTCTATTCATGATGTACATCAAGTCAGAGTAAGAACCTGGCAGTAATAAAATGGATATATACAATATACTGACTTGTAGAGTGATTAAAACTAAGACAAAGCTAAGGTACTGTGCGTAATACCTTCAAGTATACTTATATGCTGAATGACCAGATCCCAGTCTTGTGCGCTCTATAGCAATTATCTGTGCTTTAAAAGTTCATTATATTTCACTGCAATATGAACTTTTTCTGTTACATACAGAGCGGGTGGTTACCTGCATTCTGCATGGCTTACAGGCTATGTGTTTAAAACAAGACCAACTTTATTTCATGAAGCCTTTAGGGACAAAAATCTGATCCATTTGTCCCATGTACAATACTTATCCCCTTAGGGGCACAGACTAAAAGTATCTTGAGGACATAGCCTTATTTTTTAAATGGCATGTGTCACTGTATATGGCGATAACTTTGAGATGCTATAACTTACACAACTGATCTAGAGATTTTTTTTTACATGACATATTGTGCTTCCTTTCAGTGATAAACATTGGGCAATATTTTTGTATTTATTTATTTAAAAAAAAGTAGATTTGATGAAAATTTGGAAACATTAGCAATTTTTAATTGTGAAATACTCTGCTTTTTCCATTATCCTCCTAAATACATTAATAACTATTATCTACCTATTTGTCTGCTTTAAATTAGCATAATCTTTAAATTGCCCTTTAATTCATTTTGAATGTTAGAAGTCTTACAAGTGTAATAGCAATTTTCCAGATTTACAAGAATATTTTCCAAACCCTCTTTTTAGGGACCATTTCAGTTTTGAAGGGTACTTTACAGACCTATATATTAGAAACCCTCATAAATCACTCCATTCTCAAAACTGTACCCGTCAAATAATTAAAAAATCACATTTGGTGAAGTTTGTTAACCCTTCATGGGAATTAAAACATCAAGGTGAAAAATTTAGGTGAAATTTAGATGTTTCATTTGTTTTTCAATAATATGTTTATTTAGCGATAAAATGAACACATTTTGCAAGGGGTTAAAGGAGATAACGCATCTTACAGTACTTTACTATGCAAAAAGCACTACACCATTCGTTACTCAATTTCTCCTGAACATGGCAATACCCAATGTGTAGTCGTAAAATGTTGTACGGGTACATGATGGGCCTTGGAATGGGAAGAATGGCTTTTGAAGGGCAGATTTTGCTGGAATAGTTTTCAGGTGCCATGTAGTTTTGCAGAGCCCCTAAAGTACCAGTACAATGGAAACCTCACAAAAGTGGTGTGGAGTAAATTGAGATTACCTTTTTGTAGGGGCAATTTTAGAGTCTTTGCAAATGTGACATTGTTGGTTTTTGGACGCAATCTAAATATGCATTCCAAAATAACAGTGCAAAAAAACAAAACAAAAAAACTTAGTGTTCCTTCTATAACTTATTGACTAAATATTTATTTGTGAATGAAAAAAACCCATCAATCCAGTCATTGGGTTTTTTTTTTACCTTTTAGAATATTTTGTGCAGCATTGTTGTACACATCTAAGCCCTATCTCACAGCCAATGAAAAAAAAATAGATTTAAATAGATGGAGGAATCTCCTGAATAACTTATTGCTGAAAGTCTTAGTAATTTTTTAATGATATATACGTATACTGCATATACATTAGAGGTTATTTAAGCTTTAACCATCAAATATATTACAATAAACGTATTTTAGTAATACACTTTTCAAAATGACAGTCACAAATCCTAGTAAGTAACGCAGATGTATTTAGTATCACTGAAGCCATTACGAACCACAAAATAAGACTGACACAATAATTAACATAATTACTAAATGCGTAAATAAGTGGCCCGAATGTTTATTGCATTTAACTAATAACAATGTGGGGATCTATTATTATATGGGGTCTGAATATATGTAGCTATCTGCTTTTTTTAAAGGCCACTCCCACTTTTTCCAAGATCTGCCATTTCTTAATCAACCTGTGAAGGGCTTTCCCTTCTGCATTCACCGGATTGTTGCAGTCAATCACTGGCCTCAGTAATAACACATGCATGCACAGTATGAGACATAACCAACGAGGCCATCAATTGGCAGCAGTAGTCATGTGAATGATGTATGTGATTTCATTGCTGCAGGACAGATGGATTACTATTGTGGTGTGAATATATCACATAAGTAGAGGTTATTCCTTTAGTTCATTGACAGAAATTCCGCCTCCAGATTGGTGATAGATTCTGCTTTGATTCCACCTACTGTTTTCAATTGGAAGCAGAAATTGAATAGGATGCTGAAAAAATAATTGTCCAGCTCAACCTTGCCGAGAATTTCATGGCTGACTCAGCCGCAGAGTCTGTAGCTCAAGATGCCTAACGGATTAGTCTCATTAATATAAGCCTAATCACCAGGGGAAAGCCCAGGGTGGAAAATGAAGAGGAGTTATCAAATTCCTCTTCTTTTTTTTTAGTATTAACAGGCACTAAAGGATAAATGTGTATATATACATATACACTATCTATCTATCTATACACACACACATATATATATATATATATATATATATATATATATATGTATATATATATATATATATATATATATATATATATATATATATATATATATACACACACACACACACACACACACACACATACACACACACACACTTTTTTTCTATTGTCCTTGGCACCAGGTTCTATCTATATATTACTTCTATCCTCATCTACTGTGACATATCTGTTCTCCCTCTCGAGATAGGATGGAATATAACACCATTTTGTTAATATTCTATATAACTGACTTCTTACATTGGAGGAATGGAAGGGATGAAATGGATAAAACTTCCCTGAGTAACATATGAGTACATGTCATAGTGTATTGCACTGTCTAATGGAACATATATGTCATAATATGCTCTTTTTCTCCAGGCAAGCTGTTTATTTTTTCCTATTTGTTCTTCTCTTCTCCTATATATTTCTCAGCAGAAGATGATTTTATTCTATAATATTCTGGCCAATTTATTATTCTTCTGTTAGATTCCCAATGTAATAACTCACTAGCCTGGTGCCTCCACTCATGTTTTCTTAACAGTTCCCTGTCCTCTCCGGCTTATAGAGAAGAAATACAGCTTCTACAAATGTACTCCAACATTCTCTTTTTTTTAATTAGCTCCCAAGAAAATCTAACCAACAGCGTAATATATATGACAACTATGGCAATTAATTCCTTCACAGCTTCCATTAGTGACCACGCATAGTGGGAGCCGTTATATGCATTTTAATTAATCAAGAAAAGTCTTCCATACATTCACATGGGAAAATTTCAGATAAATCTAGCACTGAAGTTTTATTTCCCCACAAACCTTAAAAGTGGAAATACTCCTAATGAGTGATGATGGACAATTTATTAGCCATTTTATTATCAATATTTTTGTAATTTTTGAATTTTCAGCCATTGGCATGTCCTATCATGCAGTCAATGCATCTGATATCAAAAGTCTAAAACTGCCAAGTGCTGACTTACACTCTGCACTGCACTGCTGGGTTTCAAATACCCAGTGAAATGCTACAGAGTGCGCCCAATGAAGAATCCTTATATTTCACTGAAAGTCAATTTTCCACCTATTCCTTAAAAAATGCAGAGACAACAAATTTTCCATTTCCACATGTGTTCATGCTCGCCCCTTGAGCAGAGTTCTAGTGGAGGAGTCTATTAATTATATCCTTTGAGTACCAGCCGATACATGGAAAATGGAAGATTAGAAGGATAATCTGTTTTCCCTTAGCACAAACATCAGCACAAGATGGGGTATTCCTGCCCCTGTGTGCTGTTAGGACAGGTGGAACTTTTAATTAGCTAACAGTTTTTCCCCCTATAAGAGGCCGGAGAGACCGCCTCCCCCCTGTTTTAGTCAAAAAGTATAAAAGGCAATATAATAATACAAACATTACCATAAACAATTGGCGGGAGCCTTGTGCTGCTGTTTATCCTCATAATCTTCCATTCCCCCTATGCCCAACAGCAGCACAAGATGGGGAACTAGCAAGTATAATCCCAACTAGGGTGGGAGATCTTGGCAAGCAGATGCTAAGACAGAATGTCCGAAGGCTGCGGCCTCTGAGCTGTGCCCATCCAATCTGTAGTGTCTGGCAATTGTCAGATGAGAACTCCAAGAAGCAGCGGAACATATCTGCTCTAGGGAGAGCAAGCGTCTCTCTGCCCAGGAAGTTGATCCAGCTCTGGTTGCGTAGGCACACACAAATTCCAGTACTGGTAGGTCTTGAGCACGAAGAGAGCAAGCGATGGCCTCCTTGATCCATCTTGACAGGGCGGCTTTAGAGGCTTTAACACCTTTGTTATGGCCGTAGGTATAGATGAGCAGGTTCTTCGAAAGGAAGCTGTACGATCCAAATATATGCGCAATTCTTTGACCAAGTCCAACTTCTGCATCCTCTCCTGGTAGGGACCTTAGGAAAAAATCCCTGGACGAACCTAAGTTGAATCCTATCAGGGGAAAAAAGTAATGAATGGCTCCGAGGCAGCCAAAGCTTTTAATTCTCCAACCCTTTTGGCAGAGGTAATTGCCAACAAGAAGGTTACCTTGTAGGAGAGATGTCTCCAGTCCACTGGAATTGCTTTATTAGAGGATCTTGTGATAATCAGGTCTCTAGAAGAGTGGAAAGTGCTGAAACATGAACCTTCAGGGTAGCTGGAGTTAGCCCCTTATCCAGGCCACTCTGTAGGAACTCCAAGACCGATTCAATAGCAGAGTTGTTAAGCTGCCTATCCACACACCAATCTTGAAATATCCGTGAGATCCTTTGGTAACTCCTGTTAGTTGAATCCGCTCTTGAATGGGCCAACGTTCTTATAATGGCCTGGGACAATTCTCTATCTCCGCGTACGGCGCGGTCAACCTCCAGGCAGTGAGGTTGAACCTGTCCAGGTCCTGGCAGAGCTGTCTGTCTAGAGTTACCAGGTTTTGGACTTGTGGAAGCCTCCAGTAGGTCCCTCGACTCATCAGAATGAGGTGGATAAACCATCCCCTCTTTGGCCAGAACGGCATGATCACTATTGCCGAAGTCTGATCGTGCCTGAGTTTCGCCAATACCTTCGGAATCATGGGAATCGGAGGAAAAATGTATGCCAGTTTGAACCTCCAAGGTATTGACAGGGCATCTACCGCCAAAGGATTGTCTTCCCGGTAGAGGGAGCAAAACTTCCTCACTTTGGCGTTGTACTGGGTGGCCATCATATCCACCTTGGGGAGACCCCAGATCTCGGTGAGATGATGAAAGATCTCCGGATTTAGGGACCATTCGCCTGTTGTCACCAGGCCTCTGCTTAGCTGATCCGCAAGGATATTCAGCCGAACTTGCATATGAACCGCTGATAGTTGTGAAAGATTCCTCTTCGCCAGGAGAATATTAGATTCGTCACCTGCAGAAGCGAGGGGGATCTGGTTCCCCCCTTGTTTGTTGATATATCAGACTGCTGTTAAGTTGTCTGTTCTCATTCTCACAGCTTTCCCTTGCAGGTGGGGTGCAAACATTAGAAGCGCACGGTGCACCACAGTGAGCTCTCGCCAGTTGGACGACTGAGCCTTCTCTAGCTGGTTCTAGGTCCCACATACCGGGGTCTCCCCCAGAAGCGCTCCCCACCCTGTGAGGGAGGCATCTGTGGTCAACAGGGTCTAGGATGTCTGGACCGTGGACTTCCAGTCTCTGAGCTGGGACCACCAAGCCAGTGATCGATGGGTTCTGATGGATAACTGGATAGGCTTCTGTAGCCCCAAAGGACTGTGGTTCCAGACTCTCAGGATCTCGCACTGTAAGGGGTGCATTTGACATAGGGCCCACAGAACTGCCTTGATGGCTGCGGACATGAGACCTAGGACCTTCATGGCGGTCCTGATAGTAACCTTCCGGGTTGTGGATAGGTGATGAGCCGCTTAACCACTCTTCTCCTACCAAGGAGGAGGCAGGGAGAGTCATGCTGAGAGAATCCAGGATAAACCCCAGAAATTGAATCCGGGTAGATGGAACCACTACTGACTTCTGCCAGTTTATTAGCCAGCCCAGCTTGTTTAGGAAAGCCACTGTGGATTCTAACTGTGTCTCAAGAACCTCCTTTGACCGGGCTTTTAGGAGCCATTCGTCTAGGTATGGGACAATAAAGATCCCTTGGAGGCGCAGGGCAGCTACGACCGGGGCCACTACCTTTGTGAAGGTATGGGGGGCCGAGGATATGCCGAATGGGAGAGCCGTAAACTGGAAATGAAGAAATCTTCCATCTAGATACACCGCAATTCTTAGAACCCTCCTGTGAGGAGGGTAAATGGGTACGTGGAGATATGCGTCCCTTAAGTCTAGGGTGTCAAAGTCATCTCCGGATTGCAGGAAGGAAAGGATCGATTTGATGGTCTCCATGCGGAACCATACCCTGTGAATAAATCGATTCAGATATCTGAGATTGATGATCATACGCCATCCGCCTGATGACTTTGGTACTAAAAATACTGGAGAGTAGACGCCTTGACCTCGTTCTGCAAAGGGAACTAGTTCCAATGCGGCTTTGTCCACGTACTCCTGAACGGATCTCTCTAGATCAGTGGTTCTCAACCTTTCTAATGCCGTGACCCCGCAATACAGTTCCTCATGTTGTGGTGACCCCATTCAATTTGGAATAGCACTGCTGCAGACAGTAGCGCGGCTTCTCAGTGGCTAAAGCCATCAGAAATATGTATTTTCTGATGGCTTTAGGCATACCTTCCAACTTTTGTAGATTAGAAAGAGGGAGAAAATATGCGGCGCCCTTCATCTGCCCATTGCTTTAATCGCCTGTGTTTTCAACTCATCGGCATCCTCTGGGTGCCGATCAGTTGAAACTGGGACATACCTCCCACCGACCGGGACGGTTGGGAGGTATGTGGTGACCCCTGTGTTTTGGTCGTTCGACCCCCGCCGGGGTCGTGACCCACAAGTCGAGAACCACTGCTCTAGATAAAGTTGCTTGATGCCCTGAAGAGGGCGGGTCCTTACATATTTGTCTGGTGGAAGAGAGAAGCTTATTCTGTAGCTGGCTTGAATCAGTTGAAGGATCCATGGATCTTGGATAAGCCGTGACCAGGCGGACATATGATGAGACCAAATAGCCTACCCGGCTCATCTAGATGTGCATAGGTAGTCAACAGGGTCTGGCGTTAGCTGGACGATGGCCACTCTCCACCAGAGATGGATGCATCAGTGGTCAACAGGGACTAGGTAAACTGGACCATGGACTCTACATTCAATTTCATGTTCCTCCTATGGAACGCTTCTCTAAATGTGCTCTCCACCAGAGAGGGAGGCATAGGTAGTCAACAGGTTCCGGCCTTAGCTGGACCATGGACACTCTCCACCAGAGAGGGATGCATCAGTGGTCAACAGGGACCAGGTAAACTGGACCATGGACTCTTCATCCAATTCCGCGTTATTCCTATGGAACATTTCTCTAGATTCACTCCCACTAGAGAGAGGCATTGATAGTCAACTGAACCATGGACATCCCGTCCTTAAGATGGAACACCACCTGGTGAAATATGGATTTTGAGGAATAACTAAATTGGCTTGACCCATTGTAACATCTCTGCCTGTTCGGGCCTCTGTGCCACCCTCTGCTCGCATGCTGCGGCGCAGGAGGCGTGTGCAGTTTGATAATCTGCTTAAAGTTTTTAGTTGCACTGTGTGAACACGGCTCTAGTCCTTAATTGGATTTGCACCACACCCGTCTTCTGCCAAGGTTGCCTCTGTTCATTAAGTGTTTGATTTTGTCTTGCCTGTGATTGACAGCTTTCCTTCCTATCAGGTTCAGGGTGGGTTCTTCCTCCCCTATTTAGTCTTGGCTCACAGTCACACTGGTGCCAGTTATTGCCTCTAGCTCTCTGGTTTTTCTTGCTGTTATTACTTGTACTCTAATCCTTGACCTCTGGCTTCCCTACTGACAATTCTTTTGGACTCTGTTTTGGCACTGCATCGCTCTCCTGTTACCGAACCCTGGCTAGCTGACCTCCCTTTGTTGTTGTTCGTCTAGTCTGCGTTTTGTGTTTCACGTATTCAGGGAGGGATTGTCTTCGTGGTTGTCGCCTATTACCTAGAATAGGGTCTGGCAATAGGAAGGGAAAGCGGGGGGCTTCAGTTTAGGGCTCACTGTCCCTTGTGCCCCTCCCTCCAGGGTTCACCAGCAGCTTCTGGGGAATTATCGTCTGCCATTCCCTAACACCCATACTGCTGAGTTTTTTGTCAGCTGGATGACACAGCTTCCTCCATCCAATTCCCCATTGCCCTTATGGGAATCTCCTGTAGATGTGCTCTCTACCGGAGAGGGCTGTATTTGTGGTCAACAGGGTCCAGACTATCTGGGCCATGGACATCCAGGCCTTGAGATGAAGCCCCTCCAGGCCCTGCGGGTTGTGATTCCAGGCCTCAAACTTACCTCTGCAGGCCGCATGTGCTATATGGCCCAAGGGACTGCAACTGCAGATTCTGACAAAAGACCCAGTAACCTTTGGCAGTTAGGATGGAAACCCGCTGTGTCACCTATATATACTGCACTGCTGATATGATCTTTTACTAATAAGTAATGATAGTACATAGCTATATGAACCCTTCTTTTAGGTTTACAGCATATAGTCCCCGCTTAGGAATTAAATACACATTGAAAAAACTCAAGACATAAAAAAATTTGGTTGGATCTTACCATAATGGCGGTGAATCAACTTCCATGTTGTGAAGTTGACAGAGTGCCCATAGCAATAGAAAGCAGTGCTTTTCGTCTCTGCAGTGAACACAGAGGGAAAGCTGAAAGAGGACACGGCTTACCTTACTGCAGGGCAGTAAATGAACTGCAGCTGAAAAGGTCAGTAACCTGCACAAGGCAGGTAAGACAAGAGACTGCAGCATAAACATAGATCTTTCTCTCAGAAAGAAAGGGAAAGAGAAAAAAGGTTCTAAGACACCTTATTCTAAACCATAGAGGAAGCCACAGCCTCCTCCACCTGTCTAGTCACACAGGACAGAAAAAACACAGGGGGGAGGAGGTCTCTCCGGCCTCTTATAGGGGGAAAACTGTTAGCTAATTAAAAGTTCCACCTGTCCTAACAGCAGACAGGGGCAGGAATACTCCATCTTGTGCTGCTGTTGGGCGTAGGGGGAAACTCTTCTGCTACAGAAACAGCCAAGCAAACTAAACAAGAAAAAAAAAACATATCTCCTCTCTCACCTAAATCTATCTGAATACATATTCTGAATTCATGTCTTCAATGAAAGTGAATTGAACCCAAGATTATATGTAGAATAAAAAATAATGATTTATTTGATAATTTAGCTGGTATTTCTCTAATAAAAATCAAGAAACTCATGAAAGTTTTTGATATGGATCTTGAACCTTATTACAGATATTTGGCGACCAGCTGTCATGTGTGAAGGAATAGAATAGAAGTGTGGAATATGTATATTAAAATGGAACACTAAGGACTGGTGGTAAGGTAGGAACCAATGGTTATCCATTCTTGGTCTCATGGTCAACCATATGGCACCATATTAAGAAGACTTTCTAAAACAATGTGTCTAGTAAGGCATACTTTCATAACACAAGAGCTGATGGAGCATTCAACTATTTTTATTACTTCAAGACTCAAACTGTATCTAACAGAACAACATTTTATATTGAAGACATCCATTATTGATGATAACAACCAATCAGATCCTTTCTCTATTTTCTAAAATAGGTAATAAAAATGAGAACTGGAATCGGATTGGTTGCGATCAGGACCTCCTTGGTTTTTCCCTTACAGTAGTTTTAATTGCTGATAGAAAAGCAAGCATCAAGGTTTCTACACATAGGTTTTATTTCTTTATTTTATGGCCCCCAGTTTTGGTGAATGATATGAGCAGTCAGAAGCAATTTACTGACTTTTCACTGCAGCCAGTCGTTTCTAGCCATGCCCCTGTTTGTTATTGCTACAGATTACATTTTACAGTAACTTATCTCATTTTATTGCAGGCTACAACGCGCTTCCTTCCTACCTTTAGAAAGAGAAAAATAACACAGCAGGGAACAGCATCAATTCAGAAACAGACAGATTAAAACATTTTACTGGTTTGGAGATGATACATTTATTGGTAAATGCATTTCCACAAGAAGAGAGCAGATGAGATAAGGTGATCGGTATAAACTGAGGATATTTTTTTCTATTGTGGGTGTCAGTCTGCTGAAAATATATAAATATAAAAGAGCATTTCAGTAAGT